>NC_083760.1:25916505-26194005 GCF_963514075.1 Conger conger
TTATGGTACGCCAGCTAAGTAATAATATACAATGCACTTACAGTACACACCTTTGCATAAAAAAGAAAAACAGGAAATAAATTAACCATACTTTAAATCAAATAATTTAAAATTGCACTTGCATCATTCACTTCACAAACAATTGTCACAAAACGATTGACAGAAAGCTCGGTCCTAAACCATGACATAGGGCAACAGCGGCAAAAAATCTCCAGTGGCTCCCTTTCAGTGATAAGAATGAACCAAAGAGCAGTATTATTTCTGTTGTAGGGGTAAATAAATTAATCCATCTGGTTTGTTCCATAGTAGTTAGCAAGCCAGCATGGGGGCACAGAGCATGTGCGGGATCAAGGCTATGTCACAAGGCGGGCTTAATTGGGCCACGTGTGCGTGGGTAACCATAGCACTGGTTTCCAGGACACAGTTAACATCAGCAGGAGACACCCCTCCCCCTCCCTGTGATTTGTGCTAGCTCACTCCGGTAGCGGCGTGTGCATTTTACAGAGCAATTGTCACTTTCTCACTAACAAGGGCATCAGGGGTGAGTGTGCTTCAGCAGAAATGCCCTCTGTACGCAGTACATATACAGTAGGTGTCAAAGCAGTGACTCAATACAGTTCCATCCACCCGCCCAAACATCCAGGTTTAAATCAATCATGATTCATGACTCACTCCTGGGAGCACTTCATTGTCTGCCCCATTCAAGCAGGATGTATTACTGAGGTTATTAAAACTGATTGGAGATTCAGAAAGGAGGGAGACTGACCTACAATACAGTATGTACAGTATGAACCTGCCGAGTTACGTACAGTGGAAGCTAAAGAGTTACTGTGCATTATATTAAATGCTACATTAAAGCATCTACATGTACACTTCACCCATAGAAACAGCACAAAAATAAGTGCATAAACATAGTATATAGCAAATGGAGGCAAAAATTGTGGAAGTGGGGAAGAATGAAAACTTCCTTAAGCACTTTATAAGCTTCCTAAGACTGTCATCCAAAAACGTGAAATTGTATTTGTTTTATGCCAACAGTAAAATCAAATGGGTTTATGCAACAATTTTTATGAATGTGCTGCCGGTGAAATTCCGGGTAGCTGGGTAAAAAGCGAATGATGAAATGAAAATAAAACGAATGTGAAAGCACATACCTGCCAAGTGATTGCGGTAGCAGCTCAGCGTTGAATGAACATAATAAACTTAATTTATACAGAGCGTGGCCCGAGCCAAAGACCAAGCTCACACACACACAAAAAGCTGTAGCCCAGGATCTGAAGCTGGAAGCATGCTCTATCCACGCTGAAACAAAACAAATCTAGCACTAGGCAGTCAGGTTAATTGCTTGGACAATGCCACTGTCTTTTTGAGTGGATTTGTCAGCACGCGTTAAGCAGAAGTCATAAACACGGAGTCATAAACATGACCCGACACCAGCTCAGCCAAGAAGCCGTAACTGGAAGAGCGTCCTTTTTTCAGTCTGCTACGCGAGAGAAACTTACACTGCCCTACAAAGCGTCGGCTTTCACTGTTCTGTCCGTCTGCCACGGGACGAGACGCCAACCAGCCCGGAGACCGCGGCCCATTAGTGCTTTCTAATTGGATATCAATTACCCAATGAAACCAGTTTCCACTACGGAGGTGGGGGGGGGGGGGTAGGCACAGAGGGACGCTCACCAGCCGAAGCAGAACAGGGCCAGGTAGAAGCCCAGGAGAGTGGCCACCACATGCCTGACCAACGGGCTGCTCTTCTTGGGGTGCAGGTAGAGCCGGAACCAGAAGGCCGTGAGCAGAGCGAAGAGCTGGCACACCACAAAGTTCACCTGAGACAGAGAGAGGTCATTATTATCGGCGATATAATGTATTATTGTTTGGGAATACTGTATAAATGTGTAGTTATACCATAAGGCTTATCAGAATTTAAATTGGAACAGAGAGAGAGAGAGAGAGAGAGAGAGAGAGAGAGAGAGAGAGAGAGAGAGAGAGAGAGAGAGAGAGAGAGAGAGAGAGAGAGAGAGAGAGAGAGAGAGAGAGAGAGAGAGAGAGAGAGAGAGAGAGAGAGAGAGAGAGAGAGAGAGAGAGAGATTAAAGAAAGAGCAGAGAAATGAAAGATGGAGAGAGAGCCTTTTGTTGTTGTTTCAGCACTCAAGTTAATAGGTCAATTTATGAGGATGGATCATACTTCATACATCATACTTTCTCCATATACAGTATATACCATTACATGGCTACTTCAGCATTTTCACACCTGAATTCATACAAACCTTTGCCACTCGCATCTTAAAATTTCCCTTCCCTTGCGAGATGCAGATATAGGATCGTGGCATTAGAAGTTTCCTGCAACTGTATCCTTACACATACAAAGTTTTAGAAACGTGTATTACTATAGTCACACCACCTGGTCACCACTTTACATTGAACTTTACATTTAGACTGGAACTAGAGGTTCAAAGAACTAGACCACAACCACCTGTGGGCACCATCTCTAACTGTCATGCCTGCCTGAGATAGCAGGGGCGTTTTCAGGTGGAGGTGTATTGACTACTTCTTTCATATCGCCAGCTCCTGCTTGTGTTCACAATGCAAAGCAAACAGATGATGCTAAACAAAGATGTGATAAGATAGTGCTACCGCATGCTAAGACCTCTTAACAGCAACCTGCTGTAAACACAACATGGACAGGAAACTAAGAGACTGAAAAGTACTTTATCCCTCAACTCTGCAGACAGGAAATGGGTGATGGTGCCATGCAGTACATGGTAAACATAGTAAAGTGCACAATATCAGCTGAAGAGAGTAAAGTTCAGCTCTCACGTCACTCAGAACTTCTGGAATATTCTGCCATCGTCAGATGAGTGTTGTTCATCGCCATGGCATCATGTTCCATGAGCGTCAGTGCGTGACACAAGCAGAGAAATGTGCATGGGAAACTAATTGAAACACAGCTGGAAAATTACAAAACTCTGTTCCAAACTGTACCGGAAGGCAGGAAAAGGAAACCGGAGGCACAGGTTAACATAGCACGTACGCCAACATGGCCTCCCAATCACTGCCCACAGGACACAAGCAGCCTTCTGCTACTAGAGTAGAGTAGCAATATGTAAGAGCCCTTTCATTACCTAATGTACAGCTTATATGACAAATAAAGAAGCTTTCTGCCGCTAAGTAGCACGGGGACATTAGGAAAAGTAACAACAGGAGAGTGGTTGACTGTATGAATCATCATCATCATTCACAGTTTCACCACTGGGGTGGGGTAGGGGGCTAAAATGACATCTTTGAGCCCCTGATGCCCTGTCGTACAAAGCTCCCCTTGCTTTTGGATGTTCCCTGTGGCTTCAATCCAACCCAGCTCTTATTCACCAGTCTGAACAGTTAGGCTTTGGCTTCTCCTACACAGGCTCATCTATTGCTTACAAGCCCATACCTATCCAACCCATGTGTCACACTGCAAAAAATGTCTGTCTAAACAAGCACTTTAGTCATATAATACGACTTAATCTCATTTTTTCCCCTAAAGTAGACAAGATTACCTTGTTTTAGATTACAGTTTGCTTGACAAGTGGCAAATCTCAAAATTATTAAAATTGTCTCACCTCATTGGCACTATTTTTGTGTTATTTAAAAAGTAATAGAGATAAGATTTTAAGGTTTTTGCAGTGTTACTAGTTTCACCTCTCCCCTCCGTACCCTCAGCAAAACCACAGAGCATGGAAAGACAGAACAGAGAGATTAAAGAATAACACAAGAGGGAAGAATAATGTGAAGGAGAGAGAGAGAGAGAGAGAGAGAGAGAGAGAGAGAGAGAGAGAGAGAGAGAGAGAGAAAAAACACAGCAGTACAGTAAATACCAGGGAAGGGAGGATGATTGAATGACCAAACAAAAAGGAATGCGTCACACAGCAACTGAAGGAGGCCTGCTTCAACCACGCCAGGATTCAGACAAACAATAATCTCCCGCACCTCAGTATCTCAGCAACTTCAGCTCAAGATTCAAAGGAGAACAAATAGGGGAGCCGACTCTGAGCCTTGCGCTTTAATCTCGGTCTCCAACACGGCTGCTCTGATCCAGCCATTACATAACACCGGCCCACCTCTCTGCCAGCTCCACTCAAGGTTCACAGACAAGCCATTCTGACATTAGTAAGACATGGAAAACAAGCCCAAAAAAGCTCATAAATTGCCAAAACTCAGCAAGATTATACATATCATTTAAAATAATGCTATTTTAATTTCAGGAAATCTTCAGTGAGGTTTTAACACAAGGCTCACTCAGCACTTATTTGGGGTATTTGGGAAGGGCAGGAGAGTGTGCTAGAGCTGAGGTCATTTCCTGGCTGTGGAACTATGGCCTGTGTGCTGAACGTGGCCCAAGATCCCTCAACTGGGAAAGTGGCCAAAGAACCGCGCTGCAATACCGGCACCCGCCACGGAATAAAAAGTCGCTCAATGACGGGATATATTTTCGAATGGTACACCCATGTTCTGCCATTTACAAGAGATGCACCACACTGTCTGCACACCTGTTTCCCTGCACCGGACACCCGGTTGTTTGGAGATGCGTAGTCATCACAGACGAATGACCGGAAAAATCTGTGACAAGGCAAGGAAAAAGGTTCCTTTCAAAAATTTTACCTACAACAAAGTTTTAAGGCTAACGTTACCCCAGCTGCCTTGGGAATCTGCAAGCTATATTTAACAAGTCATGCCGCCCCTGAAGACCAAACCTAGGTAGAACAAGAAGCCGAAAGTGGAAAATATATCATGGTGGCAAGCAAGCCAACAACTTGTACATGCACTCATCATATATTTCATGTGAATTTACAATATTCTATATTCATTAATATTGCAAATACATTCTGTAAAATGTCTAGCTTTGCATGAGTCTATGAACAACCAAACCAGCCACTTCAGATATCCGTCATACCTTGGTAGTTTTTTTAATTTCCAATTTATCAAAAGAGTGAGAGTAGCACTCATCTCATTTATACATTAGTAATATGAGGTAACAGTTCATGATTAACACGATAACAGCATGGGACCCTACATTTTGCATACCTAGTTCACATCTGATCATTGTGTTTATTGTACATGAACTACATGCTCACAGACAAAACCAAAAAGAGTGCACATGCAAATGAGATCAATCACGGTTTCTGTTGAGTGGCTAGAGAGATACCACATTTTTCAAGTTTCAGATTTTGGATAAATGAATGCGAACACCAATCCATGTTGCCCTGCTGATCTGCGCTGGTTTTGAAAATCAATACTGACATCTCTCAACAAAAAAGCTAATTCAATGCTACAATCCATATACTTGCCTTTTCACAATACAGCATACATTTTTTTCTGCTTGGACACTCAGCCCACAGTGTTTCGATTGGATTGAGGTCTGGTGACTGAGATGGCCATCGAAGATGGCAGAGGCAACCAGATTGTCAGCCAGAATAGCCCAATACTTGGTGGAATACATCATACCATTGATCTTAACCAGTGTGCCTGGATGTCTGAAACTAAATCAGCCCAAAAATGTCACTGACCCACCACCATATTTCACCGTGGGTATGCATTTCTGTTTCAACTCCAAACATGCTGATGCTGTATCTGACCAAAATGTTCCACGTTTGGTCTCAAGATGTTGTAGTTAGAAGTCGTCAGCATTGTCAGCCAGTGCCAATAATTATGGAGCACACTATATATCATGTAAATGAAAGCTTTCAAATCAGTATACTATTGTATAACTGGAATTAAAAATGATCACCACAGAATATGTTTACCAGCAGTCATATTTTAAACAGAGAACTGCACAGCCACCAACCCTCTCCATACTCACAACACTTTGAAAAACACTTTTATTCAGTACTTCATGGCAAAAATCCCTTCAAAGATTCTATATATTCAGACCGGAGGCAAACATCTGTGAGACTTAAAAAACAGGCTACTCGGAAGATAAGTGCTATGTGAGGTACCTATCCCTCACAACAAGCATATGGGAGCGAAAGAAAAACAAATTACAGCTCAGACAAGTGTCCAAATGGGACAGCCGGAGCTCCGGACCGCAGAAGCTCAGACCGGTTAGAGAGGCGCTGTGAGCCAGGGCCGGTCCCGAAGGGTAGGCGGCCGCTTCGTTAACAGCATCTGTTAACGGGCAGCGGCCTTCAAATGCGCAGGATGTTTTGCCTTTGTTATGGAGACAGTGGCACCATTAGCCCAGGGAAAAACAGGCACTGCAGAAAATCCGCGGCGTGGAAAGGGGGACAATCGCAGCTTGTGCAGTCCCACAATGCACCTCACAACCATCACTCAGCGTCCCCCGCGCTAGCCGCCGCTGCTGTTAAGGCGTATTGTGTGACTTGGCAGCTGTCCCTTTCGGTTCGGAAGAGCAAACAGGCAGGGCTTTGTTAGCGTTGGACGTGGCTTATATGCGGCACATCTGGATAATCGCTCTGAGGTACCTCTCGATGACTCTTCGACCCTGTTAAAGAGGGGTGGGGGGGTTGGGGGGGTTAGGGGAGCCAAGCCCAGAGCGGCTCCAGGAAACCGGCGCAAAGTGGGCAGCCTGGCACAGCACCAGTGCATTCTGGGCAGGCAGCACTGCCGTGGCGAGGGCGCAGGCACATCAGGAACCCCTCTCTCGCATCTGGCTAGCGAGACCCACTCCTGCACAGCCCTCATGCTACATGCATAACTCAAGAATCTCAAATATTTAACTGTAATGTTACAATATTGAGTAGGCCTAAATAGTCAGCTTTGTATTCGAATAGTCAGAGTAGGGAGGGGTGGAAAACGGTATGCTTTTTTCCCCCTTTTTCAATAAATCAGAAGGAAGTTGATCTAACGGCCAAAAATATCACATTCCACAAATACAATGGAAAGTACAGCTTTGGACCATAATCCAATTGCTTAGCACGTACACCGAGATTAGCAACAGAACCCAGATCAGATCATTTCAGACCGCTTAACAACAGAACCCAGATCAGCTCATTTCTGACCGCTTTGCAACAGAACGCAGCTCAGCCCATTTCTGACCGCTTTGCAACAGAATCCAGATCAGCCAATTTAGAAATGCTTTGAAACCAGGTCAGTTAATCTTAAACTATTTAGCCAGTGTAAACACATTAAGTTCATTGTAGATAAGTTCTTTGCACCTGAACCCATATCTTCATCATCATATCAGCTTGCACTTTTGCTTAGTTGGCTGAGGTCAGAGCCCAAACAAACAGAAACAACGAGTATTACACAGTTCAAAAGGCCAAGTGCTGGCGAAATGATGAACACGTAACCACTGCTCTAGGAGCATGCCCTCGAAAGCCAACACCACATTTGTTGCAAGATACTATTAAACAAAATGAACTTTAATATCCATATGGGTATGGATAAAACGCAATACTCATGTGATATTGCAGATTATCTAACCACCCCATGTGCACTCACTGCACTCTAAATAATTGGTTAGCCAACCTCACACAGGTTAACTTCACCACAACAAATTAAAAAGCTGCAAGTCTGGTCAAATCTTTGTGGTCATTCTGAATTCTTATTGGGAGGGTGTGTCTGAAGAACACATTCATTCAGAAGACTCCAACTAGATTATCAAGGAAAAGCAACCAAAAGAAAAATAGCAGTTCATTCATATGTACAGTTTGTTAAGCTATGCCATTTTCCCTTCTACATTATTTTTCTCAGTCTCTCCAAATCAACCAGTAATGAAACATTTTGTTGAAGACGAGTCTCCACAAACAGAAGCTGGACCAGATTTTCATTCGAGCAGACAGCAGTTAATGAAGAGTGAATGAAAAATGCAACAGAAAGAGAGAGGGAGAGGGGGATCGGGAGAGTGGAGAAAATGAGAGTGGCTCATACGCCATGCCTCCTTTTATCATGGGCTATAAGTTATTACAAAATCAGAAATAACTGAGGATAGACCAACCTTTCACAAACATCACCCTTCCCTTCTCTGCACGGAGGCAGCGGCAAGGGCAGAACTGAAACATGCAGGTGACGAGTCAAACAACGCCCGACCAGTCCAAGAGGAAATGCCTCAGACCAGAAGGGGAACCAGCAGTCTTCCATCTAAAAACCCTGACCAAATCACAACTCCACCCCACTACTCAATATATTTTCACTGATGTATTGACAGGGGCAAGGTTATTTGATATACAGCAATATACAGTATGCAACACTTAGGTATCAGGTATACACCATTAGTGATATAACACCAATTATATAGATTATAGATCATTATAGATTTAGTTACAATACAATATTCAGAGATTTGCACACCTATACACTAATGACATCTGTCTACCAGGAGGGATTTGATTCCGATTTAATCCTGTAGTGTAGCCCATGTCCTTATAACAATATGTGAGCAGGTTTAACACTACAGCAACAGGCCTATGTAAAAACAGAACAAACCTATACTTCAACAATAACAACTGAGCTACGGAATTAGATCATTTACACCAAACTCATTTGGGCTAAAGGAACTACAGTAAACAAGCTCTTGTTGCCCTGGGGTGCTGACACAGGAAGCCCATCGCATTTTTTATTAACATACTACCCCTCTCAAGATAGAAAATACAATGATCCCTTTGTCTACATCCACACCATACTGTACAGTATGAGTCAAACACACGGAATGCTTCCCCGAGATAGGATTATTGTGAAAAACATACCAATATACTTTCTATTCACCAGAAAATAATGTTGAAGCACTCATTTTTATATAAATTATTCATTTTGTGTGAACATGATTTTTTAGGTTGGCTGATGTTTCAGTATGGATTCCTCAGAACAATGGCTGCACTGATGTCCTTGTACTTAAATAGGATTGATTCCAATCAAATAATCGATATTACTCATTCAATCAATTAATCTATTAGATACAATTCTATTTTAAAAATCTAATTTCTCCAATATTCGTAAGTTCATATACAGTATATTTTCAAATTGGCATTTTAATATGAACCACAGCAGATCCATGAGTACATAATATGATGCAACTGAATACTTAAACATTAAACCTTAAAAAAGTATTAGCCAGGTAATTTAGCAGTGTTTTTATGCTCATGTTCAAATCGTTGTCAAAATATTAAATGCATCTTGTCAGCTATGTAAATACCGGACTTAAATAGCTGACTTAAGTAAATCATATTACTATTGTCTATAGTCCAGTGGGTTTTTCACATAGACACAAAACTGCAACAACCTCTTAATAATTTGAGGGGATGGCACGAATGGTATGTAACAATGCAAGAAGTCACAGCTGTGGCTACACCCATGTGGTACCTTGCAACCCAAATAGTTTGAACTTTGATTTTTGCACTTTAAGACATGGACACCTTATCAAACATCTTGAGCAAGAGAGGCATATTTAGATCATTTCTACTTGAAGGCTAATTACAGAAGGTAAACTCAGGACTGATAACTTGTGGGAACAGGACAGGGGTTGGGCCTGAATAAATTCCATCTCCCTGCTGAGGTTGAGGGCAGCCATGTCATGATTCTGGTCCTGATATTAGGCTCTCAAGGCGGGCTGTGCCAGCAGCCAACCCGCTCCTGCTGAATGGCTGAAGCTAAGCAAGTGTGGGCTTGGTTAGGATGGGAGATGTAACGGAATACTAAAAACATTAAAACTTGTGTTTTTATGCTCATGTTCAAATCGTTGCCATCTTTCTATAGGCAGTTAGTCAAAATCTGAATAGCAAGCAAGTCAAAATATTAACTGGATGGGAGACCCCCTGGGAAAACAAAGTTTTGGCTAGAAGTGGTGTTGGTGGGCCAGTAGGGGACAATCTTCCTTCTGGTCAATACTCCAGAGCAGTGATGGGGACACTGTGCTGTAGGAGGTGCCATCTTTCAGATAAGACTTTAAACTGAGATCATGCGGTCCCAACTTGGCTCTTTCAATCTGCCACATAATCATTTCCTTTTTTAATTATTTTGGAAATGAAAAATCTTTTAATACAAACTAATCTTGCTTTAAAATGTGAAGAAATCTGTCATGTTTAACTTTGTACCATTTGGAGGACAGGTTTGCTTTTGTTCACATAGATATTAATAGTAAAAGGCTTTTTGACCAGGGTTGCCCAGATTATTGCACACTACTGAAGGAGTGCGTTCACTGTGGCCTGGTTCAGCAGTACGGCACTTCATCCTACAGGGGGGGCATTTTGGGAATGTCTTTGGAATCTGGTGGAATGGAAACAATCCTGCCAGCAATGAAAGGCACCCTTTAACATACACTGTACTGAAATGCAGTCAGTTTCTTTTTTTTCCTTTTTTTTTTTTCCACACACACACACCCACCCACACCCACACACACACACACACACACACACACACACACACACACACACACACACACACACACACACACACACACACAGCAGTTCTTTGTGTGGATGCAGCACAGTAGGTGTGAGGCTGTGATGTACTGCACCAACTTGGCTTGTGACTTTGAAGTTCCAATCCCAGATGGGGAAATTGCCATTGCACCCCTAACACATGGTCTAAAAATGTTCAGCTTTATGAGAGGATGTAGAGTATGTACAAAATATTCGCTGTGTAAGTCACTCTAGATAGGGGGATCTGCTAAGCATGTATGGTACATGGTGTAATGATCACCCAGCTTCTATTAATATCTGAGCAAGCACAGCCACCCCGGACCCAGAGACCACCTCCGGTGGCAGTTTATTTCACATTAACTGTCAAGAGCTAAACAGGAAAGTCAAAAATGATTTCTTCTGCTAAATTACTTCACATGAACCTGAGGCCATGGGAATTCAAAAATGACTTGATGAATGGGACTTCAGCATTACCGCCTGCTTAGAATCAGAGCCCTTGCGGTTTCAGACAATAAAGACCAAGAGTCTCTGATTTGAGTGTTTTCGCACAGCGCCACTTCCTTCTCTAAAGCCACAAGTTTCATGGCTGAGAATGCAGCTCATGTAATAGGTTGGTGAACCCTGGGTGAGGTTCAGCACTGTAGTGTACTGTACGTGCGTGTCTCCGCGCATAAGCCGTATCTGAAAATAATATATTTTAGAATTTTTACATGGTCTTTTTTAATAAAAAATAACTATAGTGAAAGAAGGACCCTGAAGTTAACATTATGTACAGTAGCTATATTTCATTACATTAATGGTATTTGGCAGACGCTCTGATCCAGAACGACGTACAGTTCATCAGACTATCCTCCCCTGGAGCAACGCAGGGCCTTGCTCAAGGGCCCAAAGGTTGTTTGGATCTTATTGTGGTTACACTGGGGATCGAACCACCGACCTTATGGGTCCCAGTCATGTACCTTAACCACTACGCTACAGGCCGCCTACATTTCAAGACAGAATGAGGACAGAGCAGAAGGTCTGACTGGCAAATGCTGTAGGTATGAGAGGACAACTGTGTTCAGCCTTAACAGTGTGGCCAGCTGCATACTTGAACTCACAACAATGTACTACAAAGGCAGCAGAGACAACGTGCCCCCATGTAATGTTCACAAAACATCTCGTAAGGAGAGCTGCAAAACACAGCAAACCCCTCTAAGTACACACCCTGCTCAATAGATGGAATCGGCCCCAGGACTAGGACTGGCAGTTTGTTCAAACCGAAGGTCTGGTCTAAAGTCAGTTGTTTCAGGGAGTGTAGAACTGCATATGGTGGGTGCAGTGATGGCACTCTACATAAGCAGGAAGACAGGAATGACCCTGAATTGCGCAACATCCCCTCCAATCAGTCACTGAGTCACGCTAAACAGTCATTTTCCTGTTGACTGTTTGAGTAATGTTCTCATGACACCACTGTTTCTTAGTTTCCAATTTAATCACTCCCCTGTTGTCACACACCAATGTGTCAGTGAGTATAAGCAATTGTATTTGACATTCATTTCAGCTCTGAATTGTCAACATTAGTCATTTCATTTTGGTGGATAATTTAAAACATTCCTCTCTTGCTGGACCTGATGAGCCAACCCAGGACAGGCCTACACTTGAGAACAGGGGTAAGATTCTCATGTAAAGAAGGACTCTGAATGCGGGAAGCTGCTGACTCAGCTGTAAACAAAATAAGGCCCAGATCAGCAGATTTTTGTCTAAAGACGAAACCATGCAAAACACAACATGGGATTTGCAGACCGGTTTCTAATAAGCAAAAGCATTTGATTTTAGTCCACAAAGTGAACCTAGTAGACCATTCTTCCAAGTTAGGAGGTATATGAAAACAGCCATGCAATAACAAAGTATAAACTTATACAATTCTATAATTTTTTTACCTCATGAACATTATAAATTACATAACATCCCCCATCTAGGCTTAACGTCCTGTCCAATTGGAATGTAATACAGCAGCAAACATCAGCAAAGGAAAAATCAGTCTGTTCTTCCATGTGTCTGTCTGAAAACTCACGTGTCAATGTTTACGGTTTACACAAACCAGCATCTGCAATATGGCAGTTGTACCACGTGATCTCATTGACAAATTTAGCTGTTATCGAGGACCGGTTTTAGTGTTTGAACAATGGAAACTGTAAAAAGCGGTCAACAAATAATCAGTCCAACCATAAAAATCGTAATTCTTTTCCATCATAAAATAGTTATCTGCCATAACATACTGCACTTATGGTCAGGTAGGATAACAAGGTTTGGTAAGGAGTACCAAGAGTCAACAAGCAGGTAACGTCAATGGAAACATGCTGGAATCAAAATGCTAAGCAACATAGTTCGGGAAAACACTCCTAATCAGATGCATGCTTTCCAAAAGAAAGCCATCTGTTCCAACTTGTCCTAGAACAGACAAAGGTCCCTACAGGATCATCACTTGGAGTACGAGAGCGAGGCTCAGCGAACAGGGTGAGGAGTTGGGCGTCAGCACTAGATCAGGCCCAGGAGCCCGCATTACCCGCATACAGTGAATTAAGTGCAACATTGCAGTCTTTCTGCTATTATATTTACATAGCAGTGGCAGCCCGCAGCTATGCAATTTTCAACATGGCTGCCATCACTACTGTACACAGGTCTGTGAGGTCCAGTGTGCAATAACACATTCCCCAGAGCCCAGCACATCTCAAGTAACAACATTCGGGGGTACACTTGCTAATTTACCGAAGGCTTCCCAGAGTCATAATGGCCCACAATGAACCATCATAGCATGTTTTTTCAAGAACCAATGCCACGAACCAGCCCATCTTGTTTTACACATTCGCATGAATGAACCAAGCACACCTTAAAACCTGGTGAAGCAGGACAAACTTGGACAAACTTGTTGAGCAAGGGCTACTACAAATTGAGTAGGGCTTTACGGGTGGTTTAGTGAGGAGGAAACACATTTGATCAATACTTGTTACTTTTGTACAATTCTATTTTTTTCTTCCAAAACTGCATTACATTGAGAAAAAAAAATTGTTTTTAAAGATGTTATGTCCTAATTCCAAAATCCACATCCGCAGAAATGGCAAAATACATGCAACCAAAATAAGCTATTGCACCTAAACAAACATTCGTAGAAGTGAGTAAACTAAATGAGTTTAGAGAAAGGAAAATACAAAACAGCTAGCTAAGTGGTGTTGCTTTTCAAGAGCGCCAAATCAACAGCCAGAGATGATAAAAATGTATAATAATAACTAAGCCCTCAGTAGCGGACAGAAACGCACAGACAGCGTTGCCAGGATATTGTACGTTAGAGGCTGAGCTGGGAAAGTATAGGAGGGGCTCAACCTGCCGCACCCTGGAGATCTTGGATAAAGGAACAGGGGAAGGCCTTTCATCACTGCTCCTCCACCCCATTCGGCGTTCCCAGAGCAGAGCGCACGTTCCCACACACCTGGCTTTCCACTGACAGCACCGTCTCAGCACGCTTCAGTCAAAATGCCTGCGGCCAATTCCATAACAACCAACATTACAAATGCAGTAAATCTGCATGATAAAATCCAATAGAGCTACATAAGAGACCGACAGGGTAATTTGCTCCTGATGGTTATAGAAGCTTCCAGTGAGCACCACAGCACAATGGACAGTAACATTTTGTTATTTTGGTTCTGTACTCTAACACCAAGTTTTAAGGATACAATGAGGTTGAAGTGTGGATGGTCAGCTTTAATTTGAGGGTATTTTCATATTTCCATATCAGATGAACCATTTAGAAATGACAGCACCTCGTATGCTATGGTACAGAACCAACAACAAAAAAATGTGTCACTGTCCAATTAATTATGGCGCTGACTGTATATCAGTCTCGATTATGTAGCTGTATCGAATTTCCTCACACATACAGTATCTGATAGTTAAGTGTGTTACCATGGATTTGCCCTAAAGAAGATGGTGGCAAAGGGAAAGACCTGCTTCAGCAAGCGAGGCGCTTTGGGTCCACCAGCGCCCGCCAGGGGCCCCGAGACTCTGAAAGAAACTAAGGACTCCCCTCGAGAACGAGCTGCAGGCTCAGCACAGGCCAGGGCAGAGAGGTGACGGGGACATGGCCACAGCTTGTTGTTTCACACCTTGCAAATGACAAACACTCAAGAAGGGAGACCTTTAAAAAAGAAAATACAGGAACTCGGAGATCCAGTTGGCCCTGGGGTTGCCGGGCATCACCAAGACGCCCGTTGCTAGGAGACGGTCTTCACACAACCAAGCTGGAGTAGCGTGGCAGAAGGGACCGAACGGACAAAGGGCCTGGAGGCCGCAAACCCAGCTATTTATAAACACCAGCTCTCCGACCTTACGTTCACGGTATAGCCTCTGGCATGGATAACAGCTTCATGTTGGTGAATAGTTTATTAAATGAATGTTTGCTTTTGGTGATTCTATTGAAATATTAATAAAGTGCAGTATTGTTTACATGTTGCCATTTTTATTTTTATTTTTATTTATTTTTTTCATGCATTGCCAGTCAGTCAGGGGTGCCAATAATTCTGGAGCCCACTGTATGTACAATACTATACTTCTCAAAGACGCAACAAGCGGACACTGAAAACAGAAAGCATTCACATTGTACTACATCATTCATGGCTGCCACTACAGGCTTACGTAACCCTGTTAAGTAACAGACATCTGAGACTAGACTGTAATGCATGTCACACAGTCGCATACTGCTTTCTGCACTGCCTATAACAAAGCCATTTCATCTGACCAAAATATCCTTCTGCACTACCTAGAACACAAACCCATTGAATCTGACCAAAATACGCTTCTGCACCACCCACAATCCACTACCATTTTGTCTTACTTTGTTACAAACACCCTGTAGCTGACAAACCGTGAAATTATGATACCGAAGTACAAATTATTCCTGTAACTAATTAAAGACGAAAGTCTAAATCTAGCATAAGCTGTAGGTAGGAATGAGGGTGTGAGAGAAACCGTATGCTATTTACAGCTATAATTAGGCATGGGGGTGAAAGTGTAGACTAACTAGCAGACATGACAGACAAAGGCACAGCAAGAAAGAGAGGCACGGTCTGGTGAATCCAGTCATTTTAATAACACTGTTATTATTTGTCTCATTAATTGGCACATCCCTTCATGACACAGACGACACATTTCAAATCTGGCCTGTCTATCCAGGTTGTGGGTGTACCACAGAGTGGGAAACATTGGGCATGAATTAGGGTGTGGAGGGGCGCAGGGTAAAGTGAGCATTCAGGAGCGATGACCTACAGGGGTGGACTGTGCTGATGATAGAAAATAAACCTGCTTCCCACAGTGCAGGTTGCAATATATTACATTACATTACATTACATTAATGGCATTTGGCAGACGCTCTAACCCAGAGTGATGTACAGTTGATTAGACTAAGGAGGAGACAATCCTTCCCTGGGGCGGATCTCATTGTGGCTACACCGGCAATCGAACCACCGACCTTGCGGGTCCCAGTCATTTACCTTAACCACTACACTACAGGCCACCCTGGCTGCCCTGGCAGACCCGGCTCCTGAGCATTTTATTAAGAACATTTTTACTTTATTACACCCGATTATCTAATCAGCCAATTGTGTGGGAGCAGTGCAATGCATACAGTCATGTAGATACGGGTCAGGAGCTTCAGTTAATGTTCACATCGACCAACAGAATGGGGGGGAAATGTGATCTAAGTGACTCTGGCTGTGGAATGATAGTTGGTGGCAGACAGGGTGGTTTGAGTATCGCAGAAACTGCTGATCTCCTGGGATTTTCATGTCATGTACACTAGTCTCTAGAGTTTCCAAAGAATGGTGCAACAAACAAAGAAATCCAGTGAGCAGCAGTTTTTCAAATTCCTTGTTAATGAGAGGCGTCAGAGGAGAATGGCAAGACTGGTCAAAGCAGACAGGATGGTGACCGGAACACAAATAACCACAAATAATCGTATGTAGAACACTCAACGAATCATAACTCTAAGTGGATAGGCGACATCAGTAGAAGTCTAAAAAATAAGTCTAATAAATACAAAATAAAATACTGCTCACTGAGTGCATACTGTATACATTCAAATACATGGCATTTGGCAGATGCTCTTATCCAGAGCGTACAGTTGATTAGACTAAGCAGGACACAATCCTCCCCTGGAGCAATGCAGGGTTAAGGGCTTTGCGCAAAGGCCCAACGGCTGTGCGGATCTTATTGTGGCCACACTGTGGATTGAACCACCGACCCTGCAGGTCCCAGTCACATACCTTAACCACTACGCTACAGGCTGCCCAATATATTATATATATAACCTGTTCCACCCAAACAATCTCTCTCTATGATACACACAGACACACACACATAATGGTTGTCATTTGATTTACATTAATTGCAAGGAGTGAAATCACCACGCTGACCTTTGTAATCTAGTGACTGCTCTCTCAAAGCCTGCCCCTGATTTAAGTATAAATATGTTTGAATGATGAAAGCAATCATTTTTCAAATATGTGCTCTGGGGGGGTGACAGTAAATGCCCTTAAACCTCACTCATGCATGTCTGCCGGTGACCCCAAGCACATTAAAGCACATTTAGCTCATCGCACCCAGTGGAAGCTTATACTGGGCAGCCACTGGAAGCATGAATCACTCAAAGACAAGTGTACCTTCACAAAAATACATCTGAAAAGCTATTAACCGGTAAAGTAATAATCTTCAAATTTCAAATTTATTGTATATAAAACTGAAAATGTAATGAAATTTGGTAAACCCCTGCAGTAATTTCCTGGAACCTTGCTTGTCAACCCGACATGGTTCAGCATTACAAATACAACACAAAGCAGCATCAATACAGCCAACATAGTTACATCTCTTATTCATACTATAGCCAGCACTGTTTGTGACCAAGCTCTAAGCTGCTCCATGTCACCCGTGTGTTTGTGTGTGTGTGTGTGTGTGTGTGCATGATGTCAAGTTCTAAATCTGGCAACTCTACTTGTAACTTGCAGTTATCAATAGCAAAGCGAGACTCAATTAACAGTGTGCATCAAAATTATTTAATGAACAGCCACAACGATAGTGCAATCACATTTATTTTCAATAATCATCATTTTATTATAATTTGTCATGAACATTCATTGACACCACACTGAGGGAGAAGATCACTGCCTATGCGGTCTGAATATACAAAGCTCTTTTCCAGCATTTAAATGCACTGTGACAGCAGTCTGGGTGGAGAATTTGCATTAGCCACAGCCTGTGTTTAATCTAACCCCAGCAAGGGTTCAACAGAGTTGAGGGAATACAGCTACCGATAAGCCAGAACATACACACCTACATAACAAACATCACTGCTTTTAATTTAATATTTTGTATCAAACAAATTCTCGTAGCTCTACTCTGTACAGCCACCCTAGCTCATCCAGCTTCAATGGCCCGTTTTATTTATTACATAACCAGCAAACTGCGAACATGTGACCAGGGGTCAGAGAGACCACTGGAACGTGACCAGAGGACTGCTAAAAATCACCCAGTGAGGCCAGACTTTTACCCTGCGCAATGCGCTCCATATGAAATTTTACATAACAATATTTAGACAGATTTTATTATCATTCCACCTTTACATTGCTGGCATTTAGCAGGTCTACACTCTTACCCAGTACAATTTACACAACCTGTTAAACAGTATCCATTTTATACAGCTGAATAAAATGAAGAGACTAAAGTACCTTGCTCAAGGTTACAACAGAACTGAACCAGCAAACTTTAGGTTACCAGCCCGGTTCCTGCCGACCTTTTTCAGTGGTCCTTTAAGGTCAGGGTCACGGATACACACTGGTTACACAAGTAGAACAGGCACGCCCACGCACACACTTCTGAAGCCCTGCATGCCTCAGATTCAGGGCGTGGATGCATCCCGGGCTCTTCTGCAGCAGAAAGTTTGGCTGGGGGCATTTCCTGCAGTTTTCCTAATGTAATGAAAACAGCGCGCTAATGCCTCGAGAGGACAGGCCCTTTCATTTTTCGCACACCGCGCAGTTCCCACCAGGCCAAGCAAATTACACAAAGGCCTGCAGAAAAAGACGTCTTCAGTTTCCTTTCAGAAAACAAAACTCCAACCACCATAATCAGATTCAGTCAAAAGCAAACTGCGTTGTTTTTTTTTGTTTTCCACCCAGAATTACAAAGGCATTCCAGCCAGATACAGTAACGGAAAACCCTTCTGTTGTGAGACTTGACAGCTCCAGTCAGTCAAACGGAGAACCACGCAGGTTGAACATGGCATTTCTCAGCAAGGCTTCGACTGCACAAATTGCTTTGAAATGACAAGGCATTTTGAACAGAGCAAGCATGAAATCATACAATGTCCCTAAAAGAATGGAAGAGCAGGCGTGATATTGTGCTCATAGTTGGCTTTCTTCAATCACTATTGGTGGGAGGGGAGGGGGGGGGGGAATTAAAACACTACTCAAGCACGAAGGAGCGGGGGAAAAAAAAAGAAAAAAATATTAGAACCCAGTGAATGGCGTTCCGCTTCTTTCCCCATTCAAACTTCAAAATCAATTTCCCGCTTCATTTGGATTCTCATGTTAAAATGGCAGCTGTAATGAAAAAGCTAAGTTACCGATACATGTTCAGAGAACAGCTGGCCCCACAGTGGCTGAGCAAACTGAATCCTGAGAGAAATTAAAGTGTTTATAATTTATCCCCTGGAGGAGGGAGGGGCGGCGGACTCCCCAGAGGAGCCGGCACAATCAATCAGCCGGGCCTACTCCCGAGAGCCGGTCCGCGAGACCTCCTCAGAGAAATTAGGCCTCCTCTCTCTCCCTGCGCCTCCTCCCCTCACGCGCACCAGCCGGCCCATCAGCCTCGGCGGGGGACGATGAGTCACATACCGTGAAGCAGAAGTGCATTTTATCGGTTCTGCAATACGCATCGTCGATTTATACAAAGAAAGACGGGGCCAAAAAAAAAAAGAAAGAAAGAAAAAAAAAAAAAAAAAAAACCTCTGTTGTGAAATTTTGGAAACCCCTAAGAATCAGCTGCGCATCATGTGGCTCGCGAGCCGGCGTTCAGATGAGGGACACGGACAGTGCGCTCTTCTACTTTATCCACCCTTGTCTCCTCGGTCCTCGCGTGACCCCGGAAATGGATCGAGGTCTGACATCATTAGGGGGCGTTCCAATTCCTTAAGTGCTCCTTGGAGGAGTGAGGAGCGAGAAGAGAATACACGAGTGCAGCCTTTGCCTTGACTCCTCTGCCCGTGTATCTCATCCTACAGGAGCTGCCTGTGGTGTAGTGGTTAAGGTATATGACTGGGACCCGCAAGGTCGGTGGTTCAAATCCTGGTGTAGCCACAATGAGATCTGCACAGCCGTTGGGCCCTTGAGCAAGGCCCTTAACCCTGCATTGCTCCAGGGGAGGATTGTCTCCTGCTTAGTCTAATCAACTGTATGTTGCTCTGGATAAGAGAGTCTGCCAAATGCCATTAATAATATAATAATCATTCACAAATCTCCTCCTCGTGTACGATTTCCCCCATTCTCCCTTCTCCACCCGCCTCCACCCTGTTGCAGGATAGGGATGTGCTGATTCTGGGATGGGATGCTGGCATATCAAAAATCCACAATAATCCATTCCAGAAGTCTGTGCTCATACAAGCAGCCTTTCTTAGGGAGGTGCACTTGTGTTCCTACAAGAGTTAAAAACTCCTTCAGATATAAACAAAAGGATATTAAACTGAACGGCAACTCAGTGATTCAATACACAGCAACACTGAGTCTCCATAAGGCCACACTGCACCTCTAAATGGCCACCCTGCATCTCTAAGGCCCTTCACCAGAGTGCATCATCATGAGTCACTACAGCCCCCTCTGACCACATGAATAAGTGGCTTATGAGAGTGGCTTTTCAGGTCTGCATTAAGTAATGAAACTGGACTTACAGCCTAATTGGGCTAGGTTTACCAACCTGAATGTTTTGGGTATGCACAGAAGGTCATTACACCAGGGTGATGTTACCAAACTCAGCACCTACCATCCATGCCTACCCCAACAAGGTAAAACCAGGCCTTTTCCACTTTTTGCACACCGCTTCCTCGCTCAGTTTCAGCTGCTCTGAATAATATTTAGAGCAAAGGTCTGGTCGAATATTGAGTAGGGGGTACGCCGAGTGGCACATTTTACTAAGGTGCCAGCTGTTCTAATGTATGTGGACAGGCCCCAACAGTCTGGTATCGAATACAGACTGTACCAATGCGGCCAGCGGCCCAGATAGGGTTTCAGTAGGCCTGGATAACAGGGTCTCTTCGTTCGCTAGCGACCTCCACTGGTTGAGCCGCACGCAAAGTGTCTTCCTCCAAGTCATGCCTGCGCAAGCCAGAGCTGTGAACAGTGGCATGGAAAGAAACAGCGGGAGACATTGCGTGCGATAGAGAAGGGCACACGTCATATGCGCTCAGCGGGGGTTGTGGCTGTGGCTGTGGCTGTGAGAGACGATAAATACTAGAATGATAGCACAAAGAAAAGCACTCTAGTGTCCAAAAGGCGAAGACCAGCACAGACATTGAGTGTACAGCGTTCATTGTCACGAGCCCTGAACCCAATACCACCCACAGAACATGCATGCATGCACGGATACATGGAAGTGACTACAGACAATCATCACCATAGTAGCTCTGGAATTATGGAAAAAAGGAAACTAGGACTTCTTGCTGAAACCCACAAAAATCTACAGACAGTGACAAGACACTAACAATGAGCTCACAAACAGAAGTCCCCCAAACCAAAATTAAATTAAATTAAATAAACACATTAAAGCTACATATTAGACCTAATAGGCCTTATAGATGACACCCAACAGCACGACACGGTCAAACGGGATTACTGATTTGGAATGGGGTTAAGTCTGGCAGAGCATCTACTGTAACGGGCAGCCGACAGACAGGCCACCTGGCCGACCTCCAGGCCCACTATACTTAGCACACAGAGGTCGGAGGAGGGGGGAGGGATGGGGGGGGTTGTATAATGGAGAGATGCCAATTGCAGGATGGGCTGTAAAGCGGAGGGGAGAGCTGAGGGTGCTTGTGGGTGATGTTTACACAATCTGGACAACCCTGATATACGTGAACATGGTACCTGTTAAACATGCAGGCTGCAGCAAGGGTCTCCAGAACAGACAACAACTTATTATTATTATTATTATTACTATAGATTTATTTATATAAAAATAGATTTTTATTTATATTTCCCACCCCAAAGACAAATGTCAGAATGAGGAAGAAATGTGATCTAAGTGACTTTGACCGTTGAATGATTGTTGGTGCCAGACAGGGTGGTTTGAGTATCTCAGAAACTGCTGATATCCTTGGATTTTCACTCACAACAGGCACAACAGAGTTTGCATGGGAGAGGTCAGTGGAGAAGAGCCAGACTGGTTAAAGCTGACAGGAAGGTGACAGTCAATAACAAACAAAGCAAATAACCACACATTACAACAGTGGTATGCAGAAGAGCATCTCTGAACACACAATGTGTCAAATTTGGATAGGCTAAATCAGTATAAGTAAAAAAGAAAAAGTCAAATAAATACCTAATAGATTGCTCACTGAGTGTACACACACACATGGATAAATGCATTTAAAACACACAGAAAATACCTAAACAACAGTAAGACAATATAAGAGTAAGGTACAATGAGGGATGCAAAATGGCAGGAAGAGGAACTATACACTGCCATCCATGATAAGGAAATGAACACTACCATCTATGCTGAAGAGCCAACACTACCATCCACACTTACTACACCGAGCAGACGCACTTACCGATGGCAGCTTAAATACATTCAGCATTCCTCATACTGTTAAAGAACAGCAGCACACCGTCACTCCAGGTCAGGATTCAAGCATAATCAATATGAACCTGACTTATATTAAACTACAGAATGCATGTTTTTATATTTGATATAACTGGCAGGCCCAAATTTGAGCGGCACTGCCAAGCACATGCTCCGGTATTCTGAAGCCCAAGCTTTTTAAAGCAAGTTAAATCCATCAAGAAAAAAAAAAAAAGCTAGTTAAATCCATCAAAACAGAGCCAGACTATTATTAACATGTTTGACTAGAAGGATTCTGAAGACAAAAAGCTAGAACAGTTTTCTGGATTGTGAAGTGAAACACCATAAAGTTTCAGCATCACCATGAGTTATTTTCAGATATATTAAGCAAACTCCTTAAGGTTAACTTAAGAGTTATCATCTTATCCATTATGAATATGAATTTCCATCCTGGATCTATCACTAGTTTGCTAGCAAAGTAAGAACAGCCGGCTAGCTAACTTAAGCAAACGAGTGTTAGCTGGTCTATAAAATAGATTCATTTATTTAGATTAATATTGATGCCACTAATTCCCCATTACAAATGAAGATATTTAAGGCCTGCAGATCATCTGCCTAAAGAGCTACCGCTTCAGAGAATTATGTTCGTGTTATCCATTTATACAGTGCATACAGTGTTCAAAATAACCTACAACAAAATTCATTTTCAATGCAATGAAAATGTGAACTTCAAACACCAAGATAAACATATGCTTCTCAGAGAAGGGGCTGTCCCAGCTCCCATGGTCCAGCCAGAATCATGGAAACACTGTTCTCTTTCTATGCCCTTGACACCTCATTCCTGTTAACTGCAACATAATTTGGATCATCGGCAGGAGAGATACAATATTTAATAGCTCTGGCATGTTTGCAAGCCCCTGTGTGTCCTACACCAGCTGCTCACTATTTATCTGCATGTGAAATACACCCCACAGTGGCACCTACTCATATACAGTGGCAGTAACAGAACCAAAATACAGTGTGTGCTTTTAAAAACTGCTTTTTTAAGATTCCCAAATCCAA
The DNA here is from genome assembly GCF_963514075.1 of Conger conger. Classification (NCBI taxonomy): domain Eukaryota; kingdom Metazoa; phylum Chordata; class Actinopteri; order Anguilliformes; family Congridae; genus Conger; species Conger conger. Next base: position 25,939,776 of record NC_083760.1, read on the forward strand.
CCCAGAACAATGGCCTTTAAAGTCGAACCTGCCCTACAACAACTGCTGTGCTGAGAAGCAGGTTCATCCCACAGGCCTCTTTAGACTGACTGGACAAATAAGGCTCTGAATCTGAGCCAGAAGGTAAACAGAAGGGGGCCACAGGCAAAGGTACAGCTATTCCTTCGCAATGGGACAATACCGCAGATTTTTCAGTAGGCAACATTCCAAACAAGGAATGCTGACAGACAGGTAAGCCCTCACAAGTATGACTTCTGTACGACTACCCAAACCCACAGCAATTCCCACCTCGGACCTCATATTTTTATGACCCTAGCTGCACTTCAGTCAAGACAACACTTCCAAGAGGACCATAATAGCTTGAAAGTATGAGCCAACATTCTTCTTGCTTTCAGGGAGCCTACATTCTTGATAAAGGCAGCAGATATGACCGTTTGTTGATTCAGAGGGTCCTCCCAATTTGTAAATAATAGACAGTACTTAAAGATAATGGGCATGGCTGAAGAGAATTCTTCAATTACAGAAACAAATGGCCTATGGCCTGGTCACTCTGAGCACTCATGACAATGACACACAAAAACAATTTCCCAGAAAAGCCGGATTTCCTTTTCTTCTAAACAGAATACAGCAGAATGGTCTCAGATTAGGATGGTTTCATGCCCCATAATGTTTGGTACTAAGTGTATACAAATAAAGCCTGGACCTATTGAAATCAAAACCTTTTACTGTCATTTTCAGTTCTGGATTATTAAAGTTTCCATGATGGAATTATCAAGATGTACACCTGTGGTAATGTTATATAATTATGTATACAAGACTGCCATCAGCATATTAATATATTTCACTGATAAAGACAATATCCATTCAACAGTAAGACTCTCACCCCCACCCAGGACATTAATTTGTCACATTGACATAATTATTTAGTTTTTCCAATTGGTCATTTAATGAAGAAAACACCGGAGCACACGGGCCCATGATCATCTATAAATTAATTTCAACACAATCACCATCATTTGCAAATGTACTTGACTTGCTGGTTGTCACTACAATGTACTTGCCTACTATATTTCAATTTTAGCCAAGATAGTTTTACTGTGTACAATGTGTAATGGGTCGAGAGTGCAATGGAGGATATTTTATATGATTACAGAAGTTTGTCCTCAGACTGCACTTTACATAGACTCACTCATTTCCTCCCAAGACACACCCAGTGATAACTGTACCACATGGGTCAGCGGTATGGCTGTGGTGGTCACAATTACTCAATCCAGAACACTAAGGCATTAGAAGGAGTACTCAGAAATGTACAACACGATCCTCAGAGGTCCACTAACTCAGATACATCACGTATACCTGGCCCAAACAGCACTGAGCATGTTGCTTGTTATGTTTACTTTCACCGCATTGCTTCCTTCAATATTCCTGCCATGTTATTGGACTGTACAGTCCATGGTTACCTGAGAAACAGTGCAAATGAACAACTACTGCACCCTCTGTAACAGACAGGAAGTAGTCACAGAGACAAGCCAGTGGCAGAACAGGAAGTATGTTTAACACAATGCATGAAGTACAATTCACCATGCAAGATCCTGCAATCAGTGATTAACATTTCACTTTAGCAAAAAAGCACGAGAAAAGCATTCTTTCGATAAAAAAAATAAAAAAAAACTGTCAAACCCACAACGTTGACTTGTGGAAAAAGGGCATACATTCCGCAAGTCATTTAATCTCAAGGAAAACAGCCACCATTCTTAGAGCAATGCAAATCAGTCACAGCTGATACCCAATACAAGGCTCTGTCTCTGTCAGTAGCATATGTTAGCTTAGCTTCAATGAATATGGCTAATTTGCTGAGAATAGAGAGCAGCTTTTTAGGCATGAAACAAAGGACAACATTCAAAAAGCTAAATATAGCTGGCTGCACAGTGAAACCAACACCCAGACAGCAACTCAGAATTATTCCCTCTAAATTGATTGCAACACATACACTTAGTGAGCACTGTATTAGGTATTTCACTTATTTATTTAGACTTCTTAAGTCTTCTGCTGCTGTAGCCTATCCACTTAAGAGGTTTGATGCATTGTGTGTTCAGAGATGCTATCTGTGTACCACTATTTTAATGCATAGTTATTTGTGTTACTGTCACCTTCCTGTCAGTTTCAACCAGTGTGACCCTTCCCCTCTGATCTCTCATTAACAATGCGTTCCTGCCCACAGCACTGCTGCTCACTGGATGTTTTTTGTTTGTCGTACCATTCTCGGCAAACTCTAGATCCCAGGAGATCAGCAGTTTCTCAAGATACTCAAACCACCCAGTCTGGCACCAACAGTGTGTCACTTAGATTTCATTCCTTCCCCATTTTGACATTTGGTCTGAAAAACAGCCGAACCTATTTACCACGTCCGCATGCTTTAATGCATTTAGCTGCAGCCACATGATTTGCATTAACAAGCTGGTATACAGGTCTACCTAATAAAGTGATCGCTGAGTGTACATGTCCAGAACGAATATAAAATGACAGAATAACAGTATTGCCGAAGGCAGAACGGTTGGGTGTCATTCATACAAACATATGTTATAATGCAAGTTAAATGTTTTTTTGGAGGGCGGGGCAAGGAGGAAGTCCTCTTACCACTTTATGCTCGACCTCGTATCCTTTATTTTTTTGCAGGCTCTAAAATGTGACGTGCGCCGAATTCACCGCCCTCAAACAAGGCTGAAATGCTTTCTTACAACTCCATGGAGCAGAATATCAATTAATTGTTGGTAAGGGGAAAACCGCACGGATTGGATCATTCAGTAATTCAGATAGATTATTTAAATCAACCGAGGGTTCTGCCTTCAAATCAAAACTAATAATACGATTTGCCCAAACCAGTAGGCCTATATATTCTATCGTAAACGAACGTTATGCCAATACTCAATACGGTAGGCTAAATACTCGTTTCATGGGATGAGTTCATATTTAGCAGATTCCCGTTAAAGCTCAAATAGTTTGTAGAACCGTTTGCGTACCCACTTATGTAGCACTCTACAATACCTAGCAAATATTGTAACTAGTTGCGAAGGTACGTTAGTCCAATCGGTTTAACTCAATAAGGATTACACGGGTAACCGCTATCAAAATAATAGATTTAAAGGATACAAAAGCTTCTTGACTTTCAATATATGCCTGAATGTATGGTAATGAATATTCCTAGAAGAAGACCACTGTGCCCAGAGGAGCTTACACAAACGCCGATCTCGCGGAAGAACCATGCATTTAAAGTCTAACACTAATGAACATGGGATGGGAACATGGTCAAAATGTTATAAGTTACGTTAACATTCCAATCGATGTTAATTATATCGCCTGCAAATAGTTAAAAGCAGTGATTTTATGAAAGTGACCACAAACGTAAAAGTTTACTTCGCTACATGTCAACTTAATTGGTAAAATAAAATAAAAAAGGTCGTTCTAGTTAGCTAGTCCCATGAATACGTAATCATCAAGTTCCTTTCCCACATACTCCAGCATGAACTGCGAACTCAATTTGAGAAGGCGTGCACGCCCAGGCAGAAACGCTTCATAGGAATTAAAGAGAACTTTAATTTCACTCATGGAGGCAAAATATTTTTGAAGATACGGGCCTCCTCACTGTAGCAATGTAGCATAAATGCACAAACCATACTGACCCACATAATGAAACGTCTAGGAACAGGGAGGATACCAACTTAAAACATCTGTCCCTCAACAATAAAATTGCGAGCCGTCCCTTTTCTGTGAAAGCACTGGATCAGCACGCGTTACATTTTATTGCGGAAAACATTCCGACATAAAACAGCATATGCAAGCTAGGAAGGCTCTGGGTTTTATTATCACGATTTGGTTAGCTATATTAGTGGTACATTATTCCAACGAAACAATGAATGAAAACAAATAATATCGACAACAGTAGCTTTATTTTAATATGCATAGATTGAACAATGAAGGTGATTTTCAGAGAACACGCAATTTAGAATTTTAACTCAATATTGCCGAAGTCATTTTTGTGTAGCTGGCAGCTTAGTTAGCAAGATACTAGCTAGCTAGCTAAATATTTAAATGAAAGGTTAGCAGCATTCGAATGGAAGCAGCACTTAAACACTAACACACGCATTTGCTAAATCCTTTGTGTGGGCAACATACATCATCAGTCATCAGCCTGATAGCCAATGTCGCTCTAAAGTATCAGTAATATCACTGTACAAAGGGGAAAATGTTTTAAAGGGAAGAACAGTTAATAACGTCAGTGAGTTAGCTAGTGATATGCTATAGGCTATGCAATTTCTGTTGTCTTCATCAGAACGACGAAACTATCTTTCACTATTAAAAAAAACGTTTAATTATTGTCCAAGTATTTACCTGGTCCACAGGAAGGTTTATAATCTTGCTGATCGGCTGTAGTAAGTTGGATCCTGTACAAGAAGATACCGTTTCAGTGGCCATGATTCATTCAAGGCTGTATGAATCCTTTTTCTCCTCTCCCCGATTCGTTCTCTCCTCGGCTGATACCGAGACCACAAGCTGGCTGTCTGTCTGTTTCCCGTGCTTTAGCACCGCCGAAAGACACTTTGCCTTCATAACAACAAAACCAATGTGGGTGGAGACACATACCAACCCCGTTTCCTAACCAATCATTCGACCAATTGATGGCTACTGCCTCCAATCAAAGCAAAGTAGTCCTAATTTTGGGTATTGCCTTGATTGATATTTCCAATAACAAATCAACAAGCCAGTTAGGCTTTCGCTAACTGACAGGCATCCAAGCTGTTTTGTCATTGCTCAGTTGTGCCGCTGAAAGCGACAATGACAGCTTGGGCAGCTCCGAATGCACTTTCTCCTTGATGCACCTTAAATAAAATGATAGTAGCAAAATCTACCCTGCACTTGTTTGCATTAATTCACTTGATTGACTAAATTTGCACAGACATCAGCAGTTTATATAAATCATTTTCACTTATATTTATCATACAAGTGAACATTAATTTCAGAGTGTTTGGTGTGTAATAGTGCTTGTGTGCATTATCGCAACTGTTTGTAGCACTCCAACATAAATTCATTTTTGCGCAACATAGCCTACAGGTATTGAATAAAAAATGGAAATATTCTAATTTTGAGAGTTATTGTTCCCTACTGTGGTGGATTTACTGTATGTTTCTGCCATAGATAGGTTGGTTGCCCTCTTACCTTCTGAAGTTAACCATGACCATCAGTACTTGAAGGCATTAGATGACAATCTTCACCCCATGATAAAGAATGTATTTCATTTCAAGATACACCATCCGCAGAGCAGAAATCAGCACTCGATTGTATGAGGAGCATTACACAATTAGGCTTCCATATGTAATGTCAGTTACCAGAACAATACCCCTACCATTACCTACTAGTAGACTGAACATCAGAACAAGCTAAACTGGCCACATGCAGTGGCCCAGCACTATTAACTAACGTTACATAAAGTTGGCTCCAGAATTATTGGCATCCTTATTAAAAATTGTACTTACCTCTAGGGTCTTTCAGCGAACTTATCCCTGGTTATGGGTATGCACTTTGTTGTACGTCGCTCTGGATAAGAGCGTCTGCCAAATGCCAATAATGTAATGTAATGTAAAAAAAGGCTGCATATAATAAATAACATGCATAATGATCTATATTCTCCAAGCATATTGGAAAATTATATAATTTTATTTAAATACATTTACTCTCATGTTTCAATGTTCTTTTTTAGATTACTAAATTGAATGTTTTGGCCATTATACCATCAACATGTTTCGCGGCAAAATGGAATGCATACAAGTAGAAGCGAGTTAGCTCATGCCAACTGTCAAATATGGCGGTTGGTCATTGATGTTTTGGAGATGTTTTGCTGCCAGTGGTTCAGGGGCACTATTTAAGACCAATGGCACAATGGATCTGAGACTTGGTCATGACAATGACTCCAAAGATACATCAAAATCCACACAGAAATGGTTAAATAAAAACAACAACCATGTTTTGCAACAGTTATCTCAGTCTCCAGACTTAAATTCCATGAAAACCCTGGGATCTGAATTGAAGAGGGGGATATTAAGTTGTGGATTCAGCATGATTTTGTGCAATACATCCAGGGTTCAAACAGAATTATAGAAATCGAGGACCTTAATAATTCTGTACATACATGGTGTGGTTATGGAATTTATATTACTAGATTAAACTAAACATAATTTCCTTTTTTTATTCACTGGTATTAGCTAAGATCTGGTTTAATCATGATCTTTGGCCATTTGTTCCTAAGATGAATGCTACACTTGCTGATATTCATTTGATTCATTCATTTCTATCAAAAATAAAATGGGAACACTTGGTAATATGTTTCTACAATATAGTTCTCCTTTTCCAGCGGGCATAGACCGTGGACACCTGTGTGGCAGGCAGTAAAATACACACCATCTCCATGGACACATACGTATAGTATGTGGTTGACTGTAAAATGCACCCTGTCTTTGCTGAAGTCTGTTTTTGTTATTCTTCCATGTACCCCAAATAAATCCAGAAAGTAATAAACCAACGAGGCTTTGTGAAAAAAAAAACATTAATTTGCAGTGGAAAAACGGAGCATATTTAGATCCTGCGAAAAAAATGATGAAAATATTATTCACTATTTATCAGGACCGTAGAACAGGCGACCCAGATGCGAGACCAAGGCGTTGGATTCTTTATGATAAATGATAAGAGTCTTTATTATAAAATAGCAGGTCAGGGAGGCAAGGGTCAATAGCCAACAAACAGATACAGCAGGGATCAGGCAGTTCGTAGTAGAAAGTCCTGGCAGTGGGTCAGAATTCCAGGAAACAGGTTGTAACAGATATCAATCCGAACACGCTGAATGGTACGGTAAAGACACATAACACTAATAATAATGTATTAATAGTGTGAGCGCTACTGCCAAAGGTCATCTGCATAACTTACATGAGAACCCTGTGTTTTTTAAGCATTTTTTATTTCCTAATGAAAACTTTATTGATTGAGATTTTATGTGGAAGTATTATTGTCTGAGACATGACACCAAATGCCCCCTCTCCAGAGAAATGTATGATTATAGCGAGGAAGAGCTGGCAAGGCCTGATTGACTCTAATGCATTGAGGACTGGGGATTGGGCGCCACCTAGCTCAAACTCTGAGAGAACACACAACTCACAACTCTCTTTGGGCATCATCAAGGAAATGTTGGTCATCTTCATCACACATGGTGGATATTTTCCATCGCTGATGCTATTTAATGTATGTCTTGCAAAACCTGTATTGTCCACATACAGTGCAGTCCGTAAGTATTTGGACATTTGGTTTTAGCCTCTGTGCTCCAGCACGTTGGATTTGAAATGGAACAATGATTTGATTTGGATTTGAAATGGTTAAACAGCACACTGCCACCTTTAATTTGAGGGCATTTACATCCATATCTGGTGATCCGTGTAGGAATTATATCCTTTTGAAATGGTTAAACAGCACACTGCCACCTTTAATTTGAGGGCATTTACATCCATATCTGGTGATCCGTGTAGGAATTATATCCTTTTTATACATAGTCCCTCCATTTTAGAGGACCAAAAGCAATTGGACAGTTGGCTTCTTGCAGTTCTCACATGCACTAAGGAATTGATTCAATACACCTGACTAATCAGAAATAGCTGAGAGGCAACTGTCCAATTACTTTTGATCCCCTAAAATGCGATCAAAATGTATGTAATTCCTTCACGGATTACCAGATATAGATGTAAATACCCTCAAATTAAAGGTGACAGTTTGCACCTCATTATTCTTCATTTCGATTTGAATCCAATGTGCTGGAGTACAGAGCTAAAAGAACAGAAATTGTACCACTGTGCTAATATTTATGGACTGCACTGTATGTAGCTCACAGATTACTGCATCTTATGTTGGCCAGGCTACCTCTGAATGTTTTTGTTTATCTTGTACCAAAAATATCCCAGCATGCTTTGCACTGGAGGAGGGAATATACCCTGGACAGGTCACCAATCCATCGCAGGGAGCACATCCCATTCACTCACACACTCATACCTATTATGGGCAATTTTCTGCTGCCTGGCTGTCAGCTGACTATGCATTATAAAAATTTAAAAAATCCTAACAGTAGATCTTTGTCACATGCCTTGAAACACCCCTGAGAGGGTAGATGAGCTGGACACAGGGAGATAAGGAAATTCCGGATTGCACCAGCATTTTGCAGATCAGGGAAGGGAGAGAGAACGAGAGTGACTCTAAAAATAAATAAAACATCTTCTCCTTTCACCCTCATGGGATCGGGGTAAAAATAACATAGGCAAAATAATAAAGAAGAAATAAATAAAAGCAGACAGTAGCTTTTCAGCTCCATATATTTTCCTGTTTTACGAACAGCTCTTCATGGTCAAAGCTCTCTCTCGCACGCCTCTCTAGTCTCCTGCAGTTTTCCAGTCTCAGACACCTACTGTGGAAAGAGCACACATTTTGAAAGCCTGGACTAATTCACAGCGTAGTCCAGGTGTGTGCCTATTTAACTAGTAGGAGTGGTCCTCGGATTACCCTGCTTCCTGCCCGCAAACCATCTTCCTGTTTACAGTCAAGCCTCCTATTTGTAGGACCTTCATGTTCAGTTAAAAACAATAGAATAAGAATGTTTGGGGACAATAATATGTCATCCACCCACTCTTCCAGCAGCAAGTCTCCCTTCCACATTCTAACCAAGATCACCCTAGCTTCAGCAAGCATAAAAGTGCTGCATGGTTGTACTCCTGCAAGCAACTGAATGAGATAGCAATGCCCAATAAGGGGTAGTGCAACAGTGGTGATCCTTATTATGGTGTGAAAATGTGGAAAGGTCCAATATGAAGGAGAAGTTACTGTAGAACTAATAGCAATAGTAAATAAAATGGCTAAAGATACAGTGCATCCGGAAAGTATTCACAGCGCTTCACTTTTTTCAAATTTTGTTATGTTACAGCCTTATTCCAAAATTGATTAAATTCATTTTTTTCCTCCAAATTCTACACACAATACCTCATAATGACAATTTGAGATTTTTGCTAATTTATTAAAAATAAAAAACTAAGAAATCACATGTACATAAGTATTCACAGCCTTTGCCATGAAGCTCAAAATTGAGCTCAGGTGCATCCTGTTTCCACTGATCAACCTTGAGATGTTTCTACAGCTTAATTGGAGTCCACCTGTGGTAAATTCAGTTGAGTGGACATGATTTGGAAAGGCACATACCTGTCTTTATAAGGTTCCACAGTTGACAGTGCATGTCGGAGCACAAACCAAGCATGAAGTCAAAGGAATTGTCTGTAGACCTCCGAGACAGGATTGTCTCAAGGCACAAATCTGGGGAAGGGTACAGAAAATGTTCTGCTGCTTTGAAGGTCCCAATGAGCACAGTGGCTTCCATCATCCCTAAATGGAAGAAGTTCAGAACCACCAGGACTCCAGAGCTCCAGGGTTCCTCTGTGGAGAGAGGAGAATTTCAAAAAAACTTCTTTCATGTTGTCATTATGGGATGTTCCATTTTGGAATAAGGCCGTAACATAACAAAATGTGGGAAAAGTGAAGCGCTGTGAATACTTTCCGGATGCACTGTACATAGAATCTTTCCTTGAATTAAAAACAAAAATGTAATTGGAGCCTGAAAATTCTATGGAATTCATAGAGAACATGCTTTCCTTTTGTAATGTGCTCATATTAAAAACTAAGCGAAATATTATCTATGGAATTCCTGTCTTGACATATCTGGGTAGCTACCTAGATATCTTTTGCCAATGTTATATCCCTTGGTTTGCTACCTGCATAACTGGATAGCCAAATAAAAACAAATTGAACCAGAAAGCAACTTTTTAGCTACCTAGTGGTTTCCATTTCCAGGCATTTTATTAATCTCATTTAAAGTAATTTGTTTCAGATGTGTAGATGTACAGTTTCAAGTGTTTATTATGGATGCTGAGAGAAGGTAGATGGGACACTAAAGGGGATGCAATGAAGATTCCTGTTGTATTTTTGTGATATGTACAACTGGCCTATTAGTTATTGGCTCCCTTGTATCACATTTTGGCTTCTTTTCATATTTGGTTCTTTTTTGACTTGACAGTAGTGCCTCCTTGCAATATTTTGTTTCCTTGTGGACTGATTAACAAATCTCCTCAGCTGGATAGCATCTTCCAAGTATGAAAGCGCTAATCAGCAGCAGGACAGCACAGTTTCCATGGTGATTCATTTTTCTAATGTAATGAATAGAGAATTTGGACTCCATTGCCTCCTGATTTGAAAATGTTAGGCATTTTGATCACACAGATTCTGTTTTATTTTCAGATGAGGGAGGCGATCCGGTATTGTTCATGAAATTAGTTTGAGGGTTCCTCTCTTAGCTCATAATAGTGAAGGGCCTTCATTAATTTATTACTGAGATTAAAGTACTGTGTCAAATGAGTCACACGTGGCGTACCACGACAGGTTATGTGTAAAAACCCCACAGGGCCACACCAGAGGCTACACTGAGGAAATGTTGTTCCCGCAGGGTATTTCCACAGTCCTATATGTGTAAGAACAAGGTCACCAACTAGGCCTAACATTAATGCATGAAAATATGTAATATATATGTTTTCAAGTTGTTTGTTAATATCTCTTATAGGTCGGTTGCGGCCACCATTCTGAACCGTCCAGCAGATAATATGAAATGATTCTCAATAGACAGCAGGGGGCGCTGTTGGATTCTGATTGACATACTCTTCCGTGTTTAGTTACTTCACATTCTCCAAGAAGCGGCATGAAGCTCTTTTCTTGAATACGCGGTTTGTTTAAAATTAGGCGGATTACATATACAGCACGTATCTAAATCAGCGTTTGTCATTTTACCCTTTTTAATTGCTTACTTCATACGTATGTGCTTCTGGGAAGCAATAGCTTAAATACCGTGGTGTGAAAGTAGAATGAGAGTGAAACCTCAGGACTGGTGCTGCAGATAAGTCTCATGTATAATTAATATAATTAGTCTGAGAAATGCAGAAGGGACATAGAAGGGATAGTAATACTAGTGTGGAAGCTGGGGTCATGATTAACTGAGTTTTTAGCAATTAATTCCTCCAGTAGAGGTTTGCTGATTCAACCTCCTTATCAGGACACTTGTTAGGATTTTTTTTTTTTTTTTTTTTTTACATATATCTGGGGGATGAATTATCTAAATTAATAAACAAATGAATGCTGATTAAGCATACTTGCAGCAATTATAAGAACTCCTTATTCTTTGACAGGCTGCTTTGTACACATAAACTGCTGGTATGATGCATTCAGGTAAAGCATTCAATGTTACTCCCCTTGGTCTACATTCAGGTCTGCATTCATTACATGTTCACAGGCAGAGCCTTGGTGACATTGCAATGCATCTCATATCACACAGTAATGCGAAAGACTAAAGATGAAAGCTTTACAGTACTGAGATTAAAGTGTTTTGGGCTTTAAAGTCTGAGATTAAATTTTTACAGTATCGAGAGCAGATTAATGCCTTATAAGGACACAGTAAAGCCTTATAGTAATGAGATTAATTCTTTAGCTGGCCAGCATTTAAACACACCACAGGCTGGCTTCTGTGAAAGGTGGAATTCGGTCAGAAGCACCGTCAGTCTCAAGGTTTTTGTAAAGGAGTCATCACTTTGCTTGTCCATCAGTATTCAGGGCAGTATCAACTCAAGGTGGAAACGCACCTGTATGGAGACACAATGAGGAGTGGATATAACAATTTGAAATAAAAGGCTGTGCAGGTCTGGCAGTGTCATGGAAAACAGGTTCCACAATTTTTGGTACAACTGGTTTAATACTTTGTGCAAACACCCCTGGCAAAGATGACAGCTACGAGTCTTTTCTTATGCTTGTGATAAGGTTAGAGAACATATTTTTGACCATTCCTCCATGCAGAACTGTTAAAAATCATTGATATCCTTGGGATACCCCCCTCTTCAATTCAGACTCCAGGTTTTTCATGGGATTTAGGTCTGGAGACTGAGATGACCATTGTAGAACATGGTTGTTGTTTTTACTTAACCATTTCTGTGTGTATTTTGATGTATGCTTGGAGTCAATCTACCTACTGTACGACCAAGACTCAGTTTTGTAGCAGAGACAACCAGATATTCTGCCCAGATTTCCTGGTACTTTGTTGAATTCATTATTCCATTGATCTTAAATGGTGCCACTGGACCACTGGCACCAAAACACCATATTTAACAGTCGGTATCAGGTGCTTGCCCGTGTATGCATTCCATTTTGCCACCAAACATGTTGATAATGTGTACGGCCAATTATGTACAATTATGGTCTCATCTGACCATAGCACTCTCCAGTCCTAATTCCAATGAGGTTTAGCTAACATAAGATGCTTGCTTTTGTTTATTGTTCTCAGTAAGGGCTGTCTTTGTGCCATCCTTCCAAAGAGTTTGCTGGTATGTAGGTACCATTGTATTTTTTTTTTTTTTTTTTAGACTTGGTGACCACAAGACACACTCCTTGGGTTACTTATCGCCTCCCTCACTTGTGGTAAACCACAGGCTCTAGGCTCTTATGCAATAGCAATAAAACATTTAGAACCAGAAGCCGTCATAAATTATCCAACACACAATCCCTTGGACCAGGACACTGTTCTGTATTCAGAAATTCCAGAGATGCTGATGTGTTGTATGCATGGAGTGACCAGTCCAGCTCCCCCATGCTCAGAGAAGAGCTGAGATAAAATATACTGTTATTTCTCATTTTGAAATGCTGTTATTAATTCAGACCACACTGCCATATTGAATATCCAATCTAAAGGCATAGAGCTCTGTCTCTTTATATAACATGAGAACATTAAATGCACCATTATTGCTGTTGTTGAGTATGCAGCCTGGTCATTCATTCATTCTCTACTTTAGACTCACTTGTGCCCTTACTCACTCACTGAACTGCTCCCCCAGCTGTGAGGGGCACTGACATTGTTTCTCCACCAGAGGGCATCAGTGACATGGCTGCAGTTGCTGAACAGTGCCTATTTTCCTGTGAAGGGCTTCAGTTTCCTCCTAGTGTGAGAAACCTCTCCACTTCGTCACCTGACTCAGACATTTCCAACTAATGACAATTAGCATAGAAATGTCGCAAGGTATTTATTTTCTTTACCCATGACGTTGATGTTTATCATAGCTGAGTGGACAGAAACAAAGGGAACATGGACTTCTGTCAACACAAAGCAACTGTTGGAAGGCCAATTCACTTTGTATTGAATTTCTGTTCTTAAGAGTAAAGACCATTGTTACTTCCTGCTGACTTCCCTGCATGTTAACCTTGGTCACCCTGATTCCAGTTTGGCCCCTCCTACATTGTCGACTCACTTCCTGTTTTGTTACGTACATTTGCATGTACCCTTTGTCTAGGGTGAGCTCACATTGCACGTTTTTACAACCGCCTATTTACTGGTACAGTTCACCTGAAATACCTTGAAAAAGGTTGAAAGAAGTAAACCTGTGACAAGCCCAGAATTACAACTGCTGCATTCATTACACTATGCCGCAGTCGAAGCCAGCCAGTAACCACACCCTCTTCTGCCAACCAAGTCTCTCAAGGGAAAACATTTAACATTTAACATTTTTAAAGGTGAATCTTTGTATTGAGAGAGCAAACAGAGTTCAAGCTGAAAATAGTTGACAGAAAGGGCCTGTTGTTGTGTTTGTTACAGCCCCGTGTTGAGGGGTCACGAGACACCATGTTTGTATTTCGTCTCACCCTTCTGGTAACATCCTCAGAAGCAACATTAATTTCACAAGAGGGAATAGAAACAGCTGTGGCCACAGTGCTGTGTCTGAAGCGCAGTAACGCCTATGAAGCAAATATCTACACTCCGCATGCATGCCCACTCAGCTGTATCTACTGTATAACCATTGCTTATTGAGGTCAGTTTTTTTTTTTTTCGGCCCTGGTTTCAATTTCATCAGATTATATCCAGGGGAGGCAGACACAACTACAGCCATTCATGAACCGTCACCAAATCATCTCAGATTCTTTTGTAACAATTTCAAAAGCAGTACCTTGCCAAAAGTAGTATTCAAATTAGACTGGGCCACCCCAGCTTGGAGAAAGGCCAGGCCACTGCAGTGGGTCTGGGATTGGTGTACTGTATGTGTGCTTAAAAGGAGGGGGAGGGGGCATTTGTTTTGAGGTGCGGGTGGATTCGGGGGGTTTGCATGGGGGGCATGGGCTATACATGCTCTGTATAGGATATACTGTCACATATTAACGCTCTCTCACATGCACAAACACACACGTGCTCCCGTGTGGATACATCTAAAAGCTTTTCTTCTTTCTTTCAAATCATCCGAGCTGAACAGAGTGAATCAGCCCCTGCAATTTAAGGTGGGCTTGAAAATCTATGGGGAGGCAGACAAAAGATGGGGAAACCGTCTAAAACTGGGGAGGGGGGAGGTTGGTTTAAATTTAAACCAAAATTTAAGGAGGTTCTACACAGTATCACAGGCTGGTTATAGGTAGAGGCCTCTACTATTCAATATCTCCTGCTGTTTTACTGTATTGGTGTGGGACAACAGAAATGGATTAAATATGTAGAGGAGAAAAAGCACAATGAATTTTACATTTCTGGAGCCCACAACTGTTGTAATCACTATTGGGAAGAGTGACTGGACTAATCTGGCATCCTCTGCCCTCATTAGCACACAGTAGTAAATGTAAACAAAACAGCCGGGTTAGCTAAAAGATTTTAATTCATGATGACTTTGAAGCTGCGTGGGCTCAATATACTACAGCCCTGGTATTCAATGCCTAGATCAGATCGTGCTTATCTCCCCTGCAGCAAAGCCACAAAACAGCCTTACTGGGCTTCCAATGAGGGTAAAATAGAGTCATTAAGAATCTGATAGCAGTTGTTAAGGAAATTGTTGTATGTTTGTTTGTTTGTTTTTTCTCCTTTCCATCCAATTTGCAGGTTGAGTAAAGATGTATCACGGCAACCTGTTGAGATGGCTCAGACACAGTCCTGTGATCCTTAAGCTATTGGGCTAAGCCTACACTCATAGTGAGTGCCCCCGTGGTCACTCAAACGCTTTACATATCGGCGATGCCACCTCAGATTAAGACACAGAGACATGTCCTGTATAGCCATTGAGTGCCCTCAGTGGTTGCCCTGGGTTACATTTAATTATGACAAAAGAAGCTAGACCACTCCCAACCTACGCGATTTAGTGTACAATCCAATACAGTAATTGACTACATGGAAAATAATGAGAGGAGACAGGTTGAGTTTCATGGGGGTGGTGTATGGGGGGTTGGAGAATAACACTGGCAAAAAACAGTATGGGGGTTGTGGGTGGTTTGGAATGGCAGCCACTAAATCCCTCCTACTGTCTCTCTGATCTGTTATGTGAGTATCTGTGAAGGTGCATTGTTCAGGATTTTCCTGGTAGGGTTTTCTTGGAGAAAATGAGAGAGAAAATGAGTTCAATTTCCTGTCTAATAAACACATGCCTACACAATGTCTTTAACAAGATGAAAAAGCAGTCAAAAGGATAAGGGGTTTCTCATGAGTAAGTTTTCACAAGTATACTCCTGTACACATTTTAAGTGAGGGTGGCTGCATGGTTAAAGCCACTGGATTACTGCGTTCATCGAGTGTCGGTTCAAACAACGTACCGTGTCGTGTTGCATTACAAGCAGAGACAGCACTTAGCACTTAGCACTTAGCTTATGACATATTAGAGGGATTTGTTTAGCAGGATTCTCAGGTGGGAAAAATAATTATTGGAACAATTCGAGAGGAAGGAGAAGAAGGGGAAGGCATTTAGTCTGAAGCCTAAGAGACAACAGCAAGCAGACGGAACAGACACAAACATCCAGAGACTCAATTTAAATCCCTGAAACATATGCCACTAGCCTACAGGAAGTAATCTCAGGGTGATAATTAGAATCCAGATGAAGTCTAGATTGGCTACATGCTCAGGCAGTGCCGTTGCATCCATCACCAAGCGCAGTACTACGGAGGCCTAGTGTACCCGGTCCCTTGGACCCTCTGCCTGCTTCAGTCAAAAAATAAATAAATAAAACTCTTAATCACGTTTGATTGAGCTGTTGATCAGGGAGTGCCATCTCTTCTCAGGTACCTGGTTCTTATCCCTGGTGAGATAAACGTGTTGCATGGCTGCTGTGATGCCAGCAGGAGCAGCAGATGATGGATGAAAAATGATGGAGGCATGAAGATAAAACGCATGATGGAGAGCAGCGGTCTCGCAGCAATCCCCCAGCCTTTCTTCTGTCTGATTTACGCTGTGTTCTGTAATGCACGGCATTTAACTTCAGAATTCAAACTGATCCTGTTCCATAGTGATTTCTTTTTTCTTGCTGAACTTTATTAAAGCTTAACCACACAGTAACCACAGAGTGGTTCTTGGCACTCATCATATTTAATTTTTGACATTTACATTTTAGTCATTTAGCAGACACTTTTAATCCAACCAACTTGCGAGTGCATATGTTCCTCAACTAATGAAAAGCATGAAATCCAAAAACAATTGTCATAGTAAGTGTAGATTTTTTTAAGGGTACAGAAGAGGGATATGGGGGAGGGGGTGGAGTAAAAATCAGGAGGGTATTGTGTCAAAATATGTGTAGAGATTCCACCATTCTGACAGCGGTATGCATGTCATTCCACCACTAAGGAACCAGAACAAAGATCAGGCGTGAATGTGCAGCTTGACCACCTGGTGCTCATAATGAGGGGACCACAAGGCAACCAGAGCTGACAGACCAGAGTGGGGGTGTAAGGTGCAATTAGAGTCTAGATGTAAGTCTAGGAGCAGTCCCTTAGCAGCCTGGAATGCCAACACTAGCACCCTCAATTGGATGCCAGCAGCAATCGGCAGCCAGTGGAGGGCAATGAAAAGTGGTCAGACATGATCCGATTTGGGCTGACTGGTGGTCTGGCAGGCTGCAACATTCTGGACCAGCTGGGAGACCAGCCAGGAGGGAATTGCAGTAATCGAGGCGAGAGAGCATGACAGCCTGGACTAGGAACCTTGGTTGGCTTTCTCCATCAGGAGATCACAGAACCGCTGTACGTTGTGGAGGAAGAACCTGCAGGCTCTGCCATTGGAGGATATGTGTGCAGGAAAGCTGAGATTGCCATCAAGGGCCACCCCAAGATTCTTGCCTGTGCGAGAGGGGGATATTATATTAATTTTCCTTGTAGTTGCATGCTATGGTGAAGTCACACCTGATCACCCAGATAAAAGCATTCCTGTTGTCTTAAATATCAGGCCAGACAGTCAGCCAAAATGCAGCATCTGCCCAAATATCACTGAAAGTGATATTTCAGTAGTGGACCAGCAAAATTAATGAAATCAGTGAAAAAAACAGCATCAGCGAAACGAGTAGTAAATCAGCACAATGAACAAAATCAGCCAAACAAGCAACATCAGCCACACGAGGAGTGGGTCAGCAAAATGAACAGAATCAGCCAGACAACAAGCAGAATCAGCTCAACAAGCAGTCGAAAAAAATTCATATTTTGCTTAAATGTTGGAAAATAATACACACTGGAAAATGATAGTGTTTAATGTCACATTTGGCACCCCATACAAATGTGCAGTGACTTTTAGCTGATATTTTAGTTTACATATTAATTGCCAAATGGAGTGCAATGTGACAGGCGGTAAGACAATGGCTAATTACGCTGTTCTTTCAGTCTGTGTTTCAAATGCTACACAGATCTCTTTTTTTCCTTGTATCAGGGGGATGTGTGATGTTATTTCTCATGGATCACTGAGGTGGAGAATGAGTCCAGCAGTGAACCGGTCCTCCACCAGTCAGTAACTCTGCAGGTCCAGTATAAATAGTGCAATATTTACTATTTCTAAGTGTTTAATATAGCTGCTCCATTCATGACAATGGCGCTATTAATAGGAAACAGCCACAAAGAAGAGGGTGGGAACAGAATAGAACGTAATTCTAAACTGTGGCAGTGAAAGTAAATGAATGGGTCATTTATGTTTTGGAATTTACTGGGAAGGAACCTGAGTGTGGACTTTTCTTTGGTGATGTGAATGGATTGCATTGTAGTCCAAAGGGTTCAAATCTAATGCAACGAGGCAGAGAAGTCATTAGGAAACACTAACTACAGAAGCACATTATGTACAGTTTCTGGTTTTAAACTAACATTTCCACAAAAGAATCCAGCGAAAGAGTGACTCCGAAACATTTTTCCCTTTGATCTAACTAATTCTTATTTATTATTAGTCAAAATGTTTACTTCTTAAATATTTATTACTATTTATTGTGGCTCACAATTGACTAACAGGGTGAATGCCTTGACATTGCTATGATCATGACGAGTTTGAATTAATTAGTGTGTAAATTAAATGTACCCTGTGAATTGATATGCATTTTAAAGTCCAGTGTACTTTGTATGCAGCCCCTTATTGAGATCGGAGTACCCCTCTGGCCTTAAGCCAGAACACCACAGGCATCTCTCACATTGGTCTGGCTGCTCAGAAGCTGGTGCAGGGATCATACAGTAAATAACCTTTCTGATATGCCTGAATCGATTAGCCTTCCCCCACACTCAGTTCTCACTGACATGAAAGCTGGAACTGGAGTGGTCGCCTCTGATACAGACCATGCCCTCTCTCGCCATGGATAGGATTAACTTTTTCAATTGCTCTGGGTTAGGTAGGAAGTAGGCCCTCCCAAATCAGGCAGAATTATTGTCTCTGCTCTGCTAATTGTAGGAGACACCATCACAGCAACATCAGGAAAACAGCTGTTCTCACACCCTGTTTACAACCAGACAGATGACTGGGGATCAACAGGGGTAATAGAATATGGAGATGAACATCGCACAGTGCTTTATAATCATTTACTACTTTGAATATTATGTGGCAATTTAAGTGGGACCTAGGGCGAAGAAAAGCGCTGTACAATGAATTAATGTAAGTCTCACTGGTACGCAAATGCCGCTTTGAAGTCAGCCATTATTTTTAAATGAATATTATGGTAAAATGTGCTTAGTGTACAGCAAGGCAATATGCCTTATGAAGCTTTAGTTTTAACTGCTGTTTGTTCAAACAAATCTTTTCCCTGGGGTTTGGGTTTTCAGACAGCAGCTCTGGAAGTTGTGCCAAGGAAAGAAATATAACATTCTTAATGACACTGTAAAGTAATGCTGAGGCAGTGCTGATGCACAAAAGCAGGTATCTGATCAACCAGAGGACTTAGTCTTGTGCAATAAGGTGGGGCAGACCCCACCGCCTTCCCTCCCTCTCTTGTAATGATGCTATGGCCAATTATGAAGGAGTCTAGCTGCTGCCATTTTTATCACTGGCATAGTAGCATCAATAGCATTTGACTCAATCAATAGGACCATTCCACCAGTGTCTATTTTCCATATCAGATTAGCACCGATGTGTGTGTACAGTGTATGTGTGTGTGTGTGTGTGTGTGTGTGTGTGTGTGCATAAAGAGCATGGAGGCCACATTACTTCACCTCCAACTGTGATAGGTTAGCCACACCATTAGGATGCCAGAGAACGGTCTGGCATGCTAGCTCCTGTACGGTCAACTGCACCATGGTTGGCGATCTGCAGGAGGCCAAAAGCGGAGATACAAGCACCAACACAAAACAATGCTCAAGAGTCGTGGAATACAGCACACAAAAAGCTTGAAAGCTCTGCCTCAGAATGCTTTCTTTCGAGGCAACTCTACCAAGAAAGACTTCAAGGCTTTTGAGTGAGGCGAAGGAAAGGAGGCGTTAAAGGAAGAATATGGTCACTGCAGCCCAAACTATCCCTGACAACACATGCCCTACCTGCAATACCTACCTGTGGCTCTCGTATTGGACTTTACAGTCACATGAAAACTCACGAAATGAAACGGAAGTAGACTGTAAACGGAAGTAGTCATTATCGGACACAGTGGGCTACCATAAGGTGTGTGTGTGTGAAATTGATAAATACTAGTCCTGAAAAATGTGTGTGTGTGTGTGTGTGTGTGTGTGTGTGTGTGTGTGTGTGTGTGTGCGTGTGCTTGTGTATGGGTGTAGGTCCTTGTATTTTTCGTTGAGTGAATTTACCACTCTTTAGTTGTGCAGCTTGTGGGAACATTGTCAGTCAGAAACTGAAACCTTTGACTAATGACTTTTTGCCCATAAGTGGCACTGGACCTGCTCTTCAAGTAGGTTCCAGTAGATACCTCCATACTAGTAAATGACTTAGGGTTCAAATTCAAGTACTGCCACCCATTTGTAGCTTGTGTTATAGGTCACTCACATGTAGTGAAATGTAACATTACAACTGAAAAACAATCAGAATTTAAATATAGGCTACAATAACATTTTCCAGTTCCAGGTCCTCTCATCTAGTTGGCTAGCTAGTGATACGACCACCTGTGTGCATGACCAGCCTTGGACACCATATCTATGATTATGATAAATTAAAATTACATTAGATTAGGTTAGGAAAAATATTTTAAAACCTCTGAACCTCTGACTTGAGCCAATTTAGGCCTATCCCAAGTCTGCATCGCTTTACTCAAGCAAACTAAAGAAATATAGGCTACTGCCTGCTCGTTCAATTGGTGCTTTCTTGTACAGTAAAAATGAAAATATATTTTTTAGATTCCATTCAAAATCCATGTGGCTGAACCTCTGACTTCAGCAAAAGTAGGCCTATCGCAAATGTCAATATCGCTCTGCGCGAAGCTGCAAAACTGTTATTTCTTGTGGCAAAGGATCGGTAGCCGAAACATGGATCTGTATCCTTGGGCATGGCTTTTGATTGACGTTAATTCATGTGTTGAGTTTGCATGCAATGTGGTTGTTTATTAATTCACCTGTTGAGTTTTCATTATTATGTGGCACGGAATAGCTTCCATAGCTAAGTAGCTAGTCAGCCATCACTAAGCTTTCGTACACCTTTAATGTTAGCTACAGATAATGTACTATAAAATAGAAACTAGTTAGCTAGCAAGTGAATTAGTGAATTTTTTTGTCTGCTTTTCCAACAAATATACAATGTGCACACACCTAGTGTCTAATTAACATGAATAACTAGCGATGCTTAATAACACTGCCACCTACTCCACACCTACTCGTGTATGCGCATTTCAACAATGGGGAGTCAGCAGGTCAGCCAGCCTTGCTGAGTCCTCATTGACATGCACAGCAAAAATGAAAAGAAATTAACACTAGCAAGCTTTCTCACTATTCCAAAACATAAACAGTTGATCCTGAGTAAAAATGTGTGACAGAAGGCCTCATAGAAGTGGAATCACTTTACGTATAGCAGACACACCACATTTAAAACACCCATGTCCCACGTCTTTGGTCTGTTTAACCCCAAAGCCAAACAAACAAACCCTGCCATCCTTTCACAGCAAGGACTCACATCCACAGTGACTATTTGTGGCTAAGTAAAAAAAAAGGAGGGAAAGTGGCTTTGGGTTTAAAAATAGATTTCCTACAGAGTCCCAGAAGATAGCTGGTTCTGAAAGGCACACTCCTGTTTCTGTGTGAATGCTACAGCACTGTGTGAAAGCAAATGACCCTTTTTACTTCGAAACAAAATGTCTCCCCGAGGAATGCTAATTCTTCACAGTGACTGAGCTGTGTAAATGGGTTGTTTGGCATTGCAAAAAGAGAGAATGTTAGCCTAATGTACATTCAACATATGAAAGCCAATTGTTTTGTACTGCCTTCCCTGTACAAAGGACATGTGTTCTATCTAAAGAACCATATTGTTGGTTAAATACAGACAGCTGACCTTGAAGAAAAGGAAAGGATATTAGAATTCTTTAGTCCTAGAAACCATGAATCAAACTGCAGAGACTTTAAGGATCATGTACCTGTAATCCTTAAAGTCTCTGTATAATACAGTGTATCCCCATCACAGATTATCACGTTTATGTAACCTATAATGCAAATACATTCTTTAGTATTCTTATTCATTAATATATGTAATTTATTTCAGTGTTGCTTACATTTCTGGTGATACATTATAGGAATATCTCCCTTATCACTACGCTCATATTTACTTATCATTATGTATGGTATCCAGAATTATTTGGAACCTGAATAAAAAAAGAAAAAAGGCTGCATATAATAACCAACACCGATAATAATCAATTTATTATGTTCAAACATATGGGAAAACTATAGACTTTTATTTCAATACATTTACTCTCATGTTTATATCTTTTTTAAGTAATCTATTTTTTTAATGAAAACTATAGGTGCCATAATTATTGGTACCTGTAACAATTATTGTAAATAAAATGTAAAGAAGTGAAATTGGCAGAAATTGGTGTAAAGCAGTGGTTCTTAACCTTATTGGAGGTACTGAACCCTGCAAGCTTCATCAGTGCATTCACTGAACCCTTCATAATTTGAAAAATAAAATATGATTTCTTCAAAACATAGGTATATATTTTATGACCCCTGCCGAACCCCTGAGACTGTCTCAACGAACCCCTGGGGTTCGATCGAACCCAGGTTAAGAACCTTTATGGTGTAAAGGAACTATATTGTGTCATTCCATCACTTCCAGTTTCACTAGAGAATAAGAATCAGGTAACAACCATGCAAAGTCCCTTTGTCATCCATCATCATGGGAAAAGCAGTTTTTTTGGGGAAATGCAAAAATTCAAGTCTTTAGTTGATTTCAATAAAATATTAATGAAGCAGATTGCTTTACAAATGTTGGAAAATATAGCTTACTGTATGTCAATAACTATTATTTGAGTGTCAATCATTCTGGAGCCCACTGTAGCGTATTATATGTTTGTTGTACTAGTCTGACAATGTGTCAAATATTAAATATAAGTTACCCAGGGTTAGTTTTCTGGCAGCTTTCTTGCAAACCACATCTGGCCTGTGGGGTATGCCCTTAAAAGTCAGTGGCAGTCCCTAAGCTATGGACCAATAAAACCCAACCAATAAATGTAAACAATCAACCTATTAGTAATCACTACTAATAATGTTATTGCTGCTGAGGTGGTAGTTTTGAATTTGTTGTGCACTGAGGAAAGTTATCTTTGAAATTCAAATGAGATAATTTGGTAGGGGAATGATTTCCTCAATATGAAAAACAAAACCAAACTCTCTATAACCATAGATCTCATTTTCTAACACCTACATGATACTTGACCTCGTATTTCAACCTTGTTTCTTTTAACTGTGTATTAGAAATATATAACTTATTGCTTTAGCGATCTATTTGTGGATTACATTGCATTACATTACATATATTTAGCAGACCCATTTATCCAAAGCGACATACAATAAGTGAATACCAAAGGTCATTGTAACAACAACAACAGGACACAGGTCACATAAGGTACAACTAGCATAAAGGATCAGTTGTCTACAGCCATGAACTTCATATCTAGTTCACATGGTAAATATAGGCTCAGTCAGTAGGTATGGTATGTCAGACTAGAAGCAAGGCATTATATGATAGATATGGTAAACAAATACAGCACTAAGATGGATACAAATTCAACTTAACAGTGCTAGCTGAAGATACAATGTACAACAGTGACAGGCAAAAAGAAGGAATCTGCAGCACTGTGGTGTTGCTGAGACATTCTTCTTGAAGTCTAGCTAGTTGTCCATGACCACCCCCAGGATGGTCATGATGGTCATGATGAAGAACAGTTCCGTCTTGTCTAGGTTGAGCTTCAGGTGATATTTTCACATTCACCTGCGTGAAAGAAGACAAGAGAAAGGGAAGTTGAGTATCATCAGCATAACAGTGATATGAGAAGTAATGAATGAATCGAGAGATTAGGTGTAGATAGAAAAAAACAGCAGAGGCCCCAGTACAGATCCCTGCAGGACTCCTGTAACAAGGGGACAAGGCGCAGAGACAGACCCTATCCAGGTGACCTGGTAGGACCAAGAGAACTGTAAATGTAGCTACAGAAATAATCAGTATACATTAGCTCTTATATTTATCAATGTCCATTCGGAAACAGTTATTAACAGTAAAATGATTAAAGACGCAAAATATGTTGAAACTTTCATGACTAGTGAATTCATATGATACTGACTGGAGGACTGGAAAATGCTTATTATAACAGGGGAAAGTTATATACTCCAAGGCTCATTGACAGAGTGATAAAATAAATAGATAGTTTGTGTATACCAAGAAAAGCAGTTGAATGACAATAGGCCTTCAGTCTGATATCTGTTAGATGTCACCAGAGAGCAGCAGGATATTACTCTTTTCCACACACACAATATCATTAATGCGCAGCATATGTGTTTTAGATTAAAAACAACAAAGAATGTTACTGAATACTAGAAATAAGAATTATTGGTTAGGCTCTTGATATCTTGCTGAAGAATGTTCATTTGTCTTCTGCTGAGGCCAATGCATTAAGGGGATATTATATATCCCATATTGTATGGGATATTGTGTATACAGTAAACCTCATATTCTCAAGAGCAGGGAAAATGGCTTCTATTTAACATTTTCCAGTATCTGATTATAGTTTATTTACATGTGGCATTGAATAAGCCTTTGTTGGTTGGTGAGTTTTGTAACACAGTAACAGTAATCAGACTGACACTGACAATATAGAGGACATTAAGGGCATGTTTGATATAGAGACTGTCACCTAAAACTGAATTCTCTGTGTTATGTTCCATAGCCTCTGGACCATGGTGTTTTATTTCCTTGAAATTGAGGTTGTCCATGTTTTGTAAAGATGGGAGCACAAAACACTATTGTTACAATGACGCCTTTACCCATCCACTCCTGTTCCTTTCAGTGAAAAAGAGGGGACATTAAAAGGGTTAGATTGTGTCACTGCACAACTTGTAATGACTGACTCAGGACAAACAGACTTACTGACGGCTCTATTTTTGTCATTCAATCAATTGATCACTCAAATTACACTGACAGAGCACAGTGCTTCCAGCAAAGAAATGTTCACAAAAGACAAAGATTGCATTTAGCTGAAACAATTCAAGTGATAGTGGATCTAACCAAAAATAGCATTGATGAATTTGCAGCAGCATGGAATCAAATGGAGTGACAATAATTGAATCAATAACATGTAATTGTTCTGAGCTTGTGTGCTTGATCAAGGGCAGCTATAACATCTTACAGATATACCGTGGCCATGGTATCATATAAAAAAGAGAGGGGGTTTTAAAAATCTAGTTCTATTTCATTCCTCCTGACTGTCAGAGGATGTGAATTTCACGCATGTGAATTTCTTACATCTTGCGCATACATACTGTAGGTCGAGACCTTATTACAACAAAGTCACTTGTGAGGTGGATGACGTAAGGCAGCCCCCCATAAGTACCCACGTCATCTGCCCAACTGTTCCTAATATCTTATATCTCAAAAATTGCAGAGAATGGTAAGCAGGTTGGTAAAATTTTCTCTTGCTGGTAGCTGATCCGTTTATAGCCTCATAACCTAGGTTGGAGCTACAGATATTTCATCCTCCAGAGGCGATAAGCTCTGTCCAGCATTCTACATATGGATTGCTAAGCAGTGTTTATTTTGCCTTATTGGCAGTAGCCTACAACATCAGATTCTAGTCTAGAGCAGTGCGCTCATGACTCAGATCCAAACAAGGAAACTACAAACTGGGGTTGGCGTTTCCGCTGTAAATCAGCTGCAGTTCCGTTAGCCATTGCTACTAAAAGATGCTGAGCTAAACAAAGACTACATACTGGGGTCAGCATTTCCGCTGTACACCAGCTGCAGTTCCATAGCCGTTGCTGCTGATCAAAGACTAAGGGCAGATTGACTAGGTAAATTAGTCGTTTTACCACTGTGCCACTGCTGCAGTATGGCAAACTCCCACTGTTGCACCCTGCAGGCAGCGGATGGTCATGATTGGTGCCCTGCATGCCTTGGTGTGGACCACCTCAGAGAGTTGTCTGACACACCATGCATGACCAGACAATGACATAGTAGCCATATAGGCAAGTCTATGTGCCATCTTATTCTGGCTTTATTACACTCTATGGGAATCAGGTTATGCAACAGCTCAGATGCTAATTGATGCGTCGCTACAGGCATTTGCTGTTATGTCAAGGCAACTTGGTATGTTATGTCAACCATGACACTGGCTCATCACCAGGTCTGGTCTCATTCCCCCCTTGTCAGAGGCACTGCAAGATTCTTCACTTGGTTCCAGCTAGAGCACAGCATGCACATAGACCATGCTGATTTGCAGAGAAGGTCAGCACCTGTATCTGGGCAAGGCGGTCCTTCTGAGCGATGACGAGGCATTCTTACACACCTGCTCATCCAGGTGTGTAAGGACCCAGCACTTTACAGCGCAAACTAATGGACACTGTCAGGTCAGACTGCTTTCCGGGAGTCCTGTCGCCACACTCTGGGTCCTCTAGGGTGTTGCCCCCTCCAGGCCGGTTGGGTCCTGATGCCATGCAACTGGCTGGCGGTTGGTTCGCCCAGCATCACTTGAGTTACTGGGCATCTCAAACCACAGATCCCTGGGTGGTGGCTACACTGAACCAGGGGTACCATCCACAATTTGGACACCAGCCTCAAAGATACAATGGATCACAATTTCTGTGGTCAACAATTCCATGGAGGCAATCTCTGACCCTCACCCAGGGGGTTACATCCCTCCTGGAGAAGGATGCCATAGAATGAGTAGAGCCTCACCCACAACAGGGGGTTCTACTCATTATACTTTTCAAATCCAAGAATGGGAGGCAGGTTTTGTCCCATCCTTGATCTGAGAGGTTTGGAGAAGTTCCTAAAAGTCCTGCTATTTCATATGCTACACACAGGGGACATGCTCCACAGTGTCACACAGGGGGACTGGTTCTCATCTATAGGGCTAGAGGAGGTATGTTTTCATGTTCCCATTGCCATTCATCACAAAACGTGTCTGCATTTGCCTTCCTGGCAGCAGCCCTTGCACCGTTACAAGCCAGATCAGTAACAATCCTGCCACATCTTGGTGACTGGTTGATTGTCCCCAACCAGAGGACGAGTGGTGCAGGATGCAGCAATTGCACGCTCATGGGGCCAATTGGGCCTGACAATGATTTATGAGTTCCCTCACACTGTCAACAAATAGTTTTCCTGGGGAGGACACCAAACTCTCAGCTTATGAGAGCTTCCCTGTCCCAAGGATGTATCGAGGCCATACTGCACCTGATCTCTCTTTTTCAGAGGCACACAGTGTTCAGCTTAGTCTATTCCTCCGACTGCTCCGTATGCTGACATCTACGGCATCAGCAGCAATACCATTGGGCCTTCACTCCATGCATCCCATGAAGGAGTAGCTGAGCGGTCTACACTTGGACCCCAAGTGGCTCAAAAACATGGGGGGGTACATGAGTGCATATATCGAGCCAGTGCATTCCCTTGGGGTTCCATTGGGAACTGGTGCACACAAATGCTTCCCGTTTGGGACTGGTGACACAACGCAACTATTTCTATAGGGTCAATGTAGCTGCTCACCATGCGGTTCAGTGGCTGTGTTACCAACACCTTTGCACTCATAAGATGGGTAAGTTTCCTTGAGACAATGTTGGCATGAACGGTACTCTTATCTTACCCTTCTCTAAAACGAATCTGTTCCAAATTTGAGGATTACTTAAATTCTGGTGGTCACAGATTTTGAATAATGAATTAGACAATGTACGGATAAGGAGAAGAGAAAAATACCTGAATGTATTAGAAAGAGATTAGACATAATAAGATCCATTGAATTTCATATGTTTTTGTATTAAAATTAATATTTTGTCAAATTGGACCAGTTAATTCACCAGTATTACATCATCAGCAGTCCTCTCCTATGATCTATTCAGTTCTGCATACAGAAGAGCTGTGTGATTTGACTGGAAGCAGATACTTTGTTTTCTTGGTCAGTTTAAGGATTCTACCAGAACACCCACTGTAAATGGTCCTAATCTGGACATCAAAATATACAACAATGTGCATTGGGATTATATCCTCATGTTTATGTGCGTGTGTTATGAGTGTGTTTGTGCACGTATATACAGTAGCACAAATTCAAAACTACATAAATAACAACAAGGAAGAGAAGGAATGTCCCTAATGCACAATTGCACTACTCCAAAATCCATGTCCTCACAAATATTATTTTTCGTTTGCTCTTTTAGTATTACACATTCCTTTTTGACCCTCAACCTAAACTACACATTTTACAAATATTTATTAACCTAATATTCAATATTTCAAAAAAAGATATGCCTGTTTCTCCAATCAGGAATGTATTTCATTCAAGGTCTTCAGTTGAATATTTATCATGATTAAATATTTGCAAGACATTTCCATAAATAAATAAATCACAGCATGTTCCTTCTTTAGAAGACCATATTTTAAGCACTTGCCCAACACAGCATAAGAGAGATCCACTAATGGAGTTTGGCAGCTACTCAGTGTTATTAATTAATTCAAATGTCAGGGCTCCACATTTCTGCTGACTCTGAAACAGGCATTCTCTCAGTTCATTAGGCATATTGACTGCAAATTGTATTGGCAACGCATTGAGTTCCATTCATTATCACGAGCTGTTTGTGTCTTGGTAACAAGCAACAATAAAACATTTTTGAATCCCCATATTGATAATTGGCGTACTTATTTCACATGGAGAAACTCAATTCTGTCTGTGAATTTTAATAGGCAGACTGGACAAGTGTTTCGTTTGATGTCGATGAAAGCCCCTCAGCGGAGACAGTTTGTCATCTTTGCGTTTAAACTTGGCAACTTGGCAGTGAAAGCGCTGTGGAACTACAAGGCCGGAGGATGTAAAAGAGAGCAGAGGCTGTGATTTACAGCCCGCCCGGGGCTCGGCAGACTGCTGCTGCAACTCTATTTATAACAATGTCTGTCCCACCGAGGTTGAATGAACCGGTAAACGTCAGCAGATTTTTCATCACAAAAGGCCAGGCAAAACAGATCCAGGAACCAAGTGAATCACTCATCTGAGCACCCAGATATCCAGGCGTGGGACATTCTTCAAAAAAGGCACCCCAAAATGAGGCCACTTTATTCCTCCTCTCTTGCCCCCCCCCCTATTAAAATACACAAAATGGTTTATAACTATCTGAAAACATATGCTGTACTGTACTTTCTGGATAAGTGAAGTAAGCCTTCATTTTCATGGTAATAAACATATAACTAATTATACAATATTTAATGCTCTTTGTAAACATTTTTTACTCTTTGTAAAAAAAGATAGCGAGCTATTAATCCTTCCAATTACCATTTTAATTCTTGTCTGGCATCAGTTCAGTCTGAAAATAGGATGTTTTTAATTGCTTAAATTGGTGGCAACTAGGCTGATTAAAATGTCTTGAAACCTACATTAAATCTTACCCTGTCACAGTATGATACAACACAAAATGATCTGCATATTTATGCATGATGAATAGTGACTAGTCATTCAAGCACTTCATCAGATATTTAGAATATACAGTATATCATTTCCTACCATACATTTCTAAAAAACACAAACAAGGCTTTTCCTACTTCCCATTGTTCTCTGCACAATGTTGCTGTCGTCCCCCCAAGTCACAGACCTCTGTTTAGATGCACAAGAACAATTTCATATATGTACTAACACACACACATACACACACACGCACGCACACACACACACACAACACTGTCCAATCAAATGAAAATCTGTTCTCTAACATTTTAATATTTCAATGAATACAGAATCAAATAGAAATATGTTGTGTTTACTCTTTATCCCCTAAAGACAACAAAAGGCAGCCTCCATGGCCAAGTCATCATATGACGACAAGGCATGTATCCATTTATGGTTTTCACACCAACTTCTGTCCTTAATTACTTTTGAAGCCATCTTATATTTTAGCTACAGTACATTTCTTGATGTGCATAAATGACAGCCGAGGACTCTTCCAGTGTCCCCCATTTTACTGTAATCTAATCTCTGAGTGATGCAGGACCTGAATTGCCATTTTCTGACATTTCAAAACAAAAGAATGCCCATGTATGCAGGTTTTCATTCCAACCAATTAATACTGCCTTAATTGAGTCAAGTTACTTCAGCCAAGAACAAAGAACAGTTGTTATTTAGATAACACACAAATAACATATTACACTGAATATAAATGATGTGCAAATCTACAGCCCTAAATGAGCAAATAATTGAACTAATTATCTAATCAAGATCTGAGGCTGGAATAAAAACCAGCATACACATGCTCCTCTACAACATTGAATGAGACCACTGCTTTTGAATGTGTTTTCCAATAAACAGAAGAAACTGGCGTGGGTATCTGGGCTCTCAGGCATCTGGTCGCCATATGAGCTATATCAAAGGGGATGGATCTAAAGGAAACAGAGTGGTGATATAGAGTATTAAAGTTCTATGGGCTTTCCATGACTTGAAAGATCTGAGGTCTGCTCCTTGCTTTCACAAAGTATTAATTTGACGAGTCTGCTACAAAAACCATCAAAAGCACAGACAGCCATTGCCCTAGGAATTGAGATCGTGGAGCTGCAGCATTATCAGTGGGACAACTCTAGTTGTGAACTAACAAATAAATATGCAAACAAAAATAAATAAATATGTTTACATATGTACAAGTGACAACTAATGATGTAATTTAGAAATCTGCTACTGACACAGAATGCCAACCAAATAATAGCACATAACAGAACAACACTGAAACAGAGACTTCAGGAAAAAAACCTTTTCCGGTTCTATGGGGATGCATTCTAAGCATTGGGTAACTACTCAGGCATGCATTTGCCACAGAGACATGATTATGCTTGAATAAATATTGAATGCTAAATAAACCTTATAAAAGCAGATGAAGACCCCTTTTAGCCAGATAAAATTGTTTTTTGTTTTTTTGGAAAGAATGGAATCAGTTGGTATTTGTTTGGGAATCCCAGTCAGATAAACTCCTGTCTCCGGGTTTGCTCTCCCTAGCCATGTGTGCAAAGGATTAAACTGGGATTCAACTTCATTAAATTGACATCCCAAGAAAAGGTGCATGTTCACTCAAAAGCACCTTATTGTAGATGTTATCTCAGCTGGACTAAAGCTGGAACTCTTTAAGCTCTTAAAACCCCACTTGTTGAGGGCTTAGTTGTGTGTGTGTGTGTGTGTGTGTGTGTGTGTGTGTGTGTGTGTGTGTGTGTGTGTGTGTGTGTGTGTGTGTTGTCTCTGATGATCAGATGGCAGAACTGTGTTTATAGATTTATTGGGAGCTTGTGAGACAGAAAAAGTTGTATATATAAACAGGCAAAAGGTCTGGATGGACTATGGATATGACATCTGCCAGTACCAAGTTAGGCTAGGCTGAACTTTTCTAGCTGCCATATTGTAATTTTACCATAGGTGTGTGAGTGATGCATGGATGACGCATGGAATCAATGGATTTACTCCGTTTTTCCGTCGATGATGTTTCCCCTACTTCTGTCCTGTGGCGAATCAATATGACCGGAGCGCATTATGTTCACGAAGAATGTATTTTTGGCAAAGCGCAAAACAATTTATTGCAAAGTGTGATACACGCGATTGTAGTTATTTCAGAGGTTTCTTAACTACAATTCCACCTTAAAAATAGACACTCGGCGTTCTGAAAAGAGGCCACGCCTTACACAAACTCCAATTGGACCGAATCTGACTGCGTTTTCCCATTGGCTAATGGCTTGTCCATTGAATCCCCCCTCCAGTTTTACTTTGTCAGTTTATGCGCTTCCATTGAAATCTCTTGTTTCTCATGGCTGCGAACTTTATATAGCCCATTTAAACGCATTGCACGGCGCCCAAAACAAGAGAAGAGATCCCGAACGCCTCGGAAAAAAGAAAACATTGGGGAAGGAAATCCTCATCACTCCGGACGTTACAGTAGTTTGGATGCGATCCTCCAAGTTGAAGGAGAGAGTACAGTGCTGTATTCTTGCAGCAGAAACGGGAGAACCGCACTAATAGAAACGAACTGACTAGGCTCCTACTCACTGGGAATTGGTAGATTATTCCGTATTTTTATTCCGGCAGTTTGGTAGGAACAGTGCGTATCCAGCAATGATCTTGGAACGATTTCATCATAGTGTTCAATTCTGAACTTTTCTCAACCTGGTGTCAACGTATTCTAAAGCAGAAAACGAAGCATTCAAGGAACATACTGTGAATTAATTTTAAAAGGGAGTTTTTAAGATGCCTGACCAGATTACAGTGTCGGAATTCGTGGCAGAGACTAATGAAGATTATAAAGCACCCACTGCCTCAAACTTCACCACCCGTATGTCTCACTGTAGAAACACAGTGGCTGGTTTGGAAGAGGTGAGTTTCGTTCCGAATAACACAATGGAAATCCAGTCAGTTCCTTTATAATATCTGCATTACCCCTTGCTGCTTTGGTTGTAAACTAGTCGACTAAAAGAGCGTAGCCTAGTATATCAAACAAGTGTGCCGATCGATTCATAATGCGCATCTCCGTAGCTAGATTGATAGGTGGGAGCTACCTGCTATATTTTGCCGGTGAGTTTTTTTTTTGTGAGAAGTCGTTTACATTAACAGGTTTATACCCTGAACCCATTGCTCCACTCACTATAGGCTACCGCATCACTGCAAACCAGAGGGAAACTGTCCTTTGTTGACATCGCAGAGTTGCTTCACCATTTAAACCGTTCAAATGCTCAAAATCGAAGCCGATTAATAAACTGGCGTGTTTGATAGCTAACGTGGGATACGATGTTTAGACAACAAGCTACACAAGTTCTATAATATTTCCTGACCAAGGGTCATAATAGAAACTTCTGTTTGGAAATCATTCATTTTCTTCCCGTAGTTCGCTTTGGACCGTAGACTATTATCCTTGATTACAAAGGCAAGCATTCGTGTAGAGGCTAGCTCCTAGCTAAATGCCATAGGCTACAGTGGGATAGTTCGCGAGTAGGCTACCTGCCTAGCTATATCGCATCACTCTTTGTCTTCACAGTTGCATCTGCAAAGGCTTTCAGATAATGACTCCATCACTTATAACAGTGTAGTGGTATTTTCGACGCAACATTGAACACAGTTCTACAATTTTGCGCTGTTGCACAAGCAAAATGTTTCTGTTTTGTTCAATTAACGCTTTCCACACAGGTCTAGCCTCCTGTATCCATTCTCTGCCGACCGACGGCTCCAGGGAGTTGAGCCTCGCCCTGTCAGATATAAATAGCTTCCCTACATCCCAGCCGGTACTCTTGTTGTAGTTTCACGTGCTAAACAAATTAATCCCATTCACGTTACTTAACCAAAACGCATTACAATATATATTATTTACACGTTTATTTGTTCATAGCTGGCTATGAATTACTGTTGGTTTTTAACTTTTATTGATTTATTCAGGTGCACATCTAACGATAGTTGAGAGGAATGGAATTTTGTATGTTGTCATAAATGTATGCTAATAAAAATGTTACAGCCATACGTACCCTGGGATTCCCCAATAGGGCTGTACTCTCAAATGTAGCATTAATAAGCGTATCAGTTCGGGAAGATCTCTAATAATGCTGTGCTGTCAGTGTTCTTTATAATATGTATTGTGGATGTTATCGTTATCTTCATCACGAGGCAGTATCACACATGATAGCATGAGACAATTTTATAGCAACTAATGAAATTCATTCAGCGTTTAACTTTGGTACGTAAGGTTTTTTTGTCCTGAAGGTAGATAGTGATGCTGACTGGTTTCATCCATAGTGATGAGGGAACTGGCCAATATTTTAGTGATCGGATCTACCTGTCATTGCACATGACCTGTCAACTTTCGTTTGTCCATTATATGCAGTGAATTTAGCAATATAATATACTTGGTCTCATTGACCCACATTGGCAAACTTTTCCAGCTAATAAGTTTCAGAAATGTATTTCACAAGTTCTACACAAGAGAATCTGTGCCTATCGCAGGAATAATGTGATCTGTTGCCTTGTTTGACGGATTGTTAGAATAATCCATGTTGGGACAACTAGGCTATCTTGCAACCCAGATGAGTTTGCCATCTGTTCATTGTAGGGCTTGTTGGTAGAGGTTTGGCATACTGTGTGTGAAATGTCAGCCTGCTTGCTGTTTTAGGCTGACCAGTCCACAACATTCAATGGGAACTGAAAGGTGGCATTTTGAATTTGTCATTTCCCAGATTGTCAAGCTTGCTGCCTTGAATGCTAGACATTTGGGAAGTGATTTTGTAGGATGCAGGCCAGCGGGTGTCACACCTCTCCTGTGGTTCTCATGAGTAATTAGGTTGGCTTCTCGGACACAGGCCGGAGCCCCAAACTCAGTATCCTCTATCACTTGCAGCAGGGATGAGCCGGGGGAAATATGTGGCCAGACTGGTTCTTATAGCTGCGTCCTCTCTAGCCTGTGGTGGAAAACACAGGGCCGATTGTTATGAAGGAAAAGTCCCGCGTCTGTTGGCCCAATTAGACAACGCAACTTTGGAAACTAGTGCTTCCACACTTCCACATATTGTGTTGAGGCAGCTGCCCTGAATTAGTGCTGCCTACGCAGTCTGAATTACATGCACGGGACATGAGCTGCAGCCCCGGTGTACGTTACGCTGCTTGGCTTCTGATTATTGGATTATGTGTAGCCTATACAGTAGGCCAACCTATGGTAATGATGACTGTATTTTGAGTGAGTATGCAAGGCTGCATTCTGAATGTCAATTGAAGAGTTGATATTCATAAAAATTGTTTCATTTTATGGTTGCGTTACTTATTCCCAGTATCTTTCTCTGCATTCTCCACTGTTGTGTGACTTACCTTCAAAGACATAGTCAGGATATGATCGGTTGAACCTTTCTGGGGACGTAGTGTGAATTGATACTGCATGTGATAACCCACCGTAGCTTGAAGTGAGGGGTGTGCACAGTAGTGGAAATGAATGGAAGGGAATGTTCCGGAAGAGGAGGAAGCCTTGGAAATGCACTGTTCGTTTGGTTTAACTACATTCAGCCCCTGTCAACAATGAGCTCTACATTACAGTAAATATGGAGAACTGCTGCAGTTCATCAAAGTTTGGATTTCATCAATTAATGTCATCATGTACACATAATTATATGAACAAATAAAACTCATGGAAAATATAAGGTTATAGTTTACATTCTCTAAGCCTGGCAATGACCATTAATTTGTATTAGCTACATTTGTGTTCCAACTAAACATGCCTTTTAAAAATCAAATTATATTGGGGAAAACATATTCTTTTTTTGCTGAGTCAGATGTGTTAAATGTTCATTAAATTACATTTAATGTAGACCAGGATAAAAATGCAGTCAGAACTGGAACTGTGATGTAAATATTTTGTCTATATCCTGCTTTCTCAGTTTGATAAGTGGGTGTTGTAAATTAGGCAAGCGGCAGCATTCTGGCAAAGTACTGCACTGTCTTGCGTGGTGTGTGAGTGCGGACAAGCATGTGTTGTCTGAATCATTTTAAGTCACCGCCGCCTCTTATCATACTGTACTTCACAAAGATATAAGTTGGAGTCAGACAGTTCATGTGCTGCTCAACAGCTGTGGGTGTCCAATTGCCAGTGGGAGGTTGCTAGTGACCAAGGAGATGCTGTAATGGCCAAAGTGACATCCTCCCCTCCCTGGCATGATCTAGATTTGATACCAGACTATGGTTTCATGCATGCACTAGCACACTGGCTTAACAAGAGGAGCCACCCTGCAATAATTCCTGTGTAGTAATTGTAATTTTATGCTTTATGCCTTTTAGACACTGAGAAAACACTTGACTGGATTAATATAGCTCTTGAACATAATTTTGTAGTTTCAAACCAGTTCATGTTCAAAGGCTGCTGGCACTGTATTTCAAAATCATATGGAGACCAAGATATAACGTTAGAACACTGGTTGAAAAATCACTGAGGACGGCTGTGTGATTTGCCTTCAAATTCCTTGAGAAATCGGACTTCAATGTATCCAATTCATCCATAAATAGCTCAGCGGTTTTGATTAAATCTTTGTGGTGGGTGGAACGAATCATGGGCGGTCCAGCAACTAATGATTAATGCTGAGGAGAAAACTTGTTGGGCAGAGAGATTAATTCAGAGAGAAATGCAGTTAATCACAGATCTGTCCAGCGATCATTATGGGCCAAGCTGCAAGATCTGTTCCAGTACCCACTAGTAGCACAAGTTACAAAGGGGAGACCTTGATCCCGCTTTTGTAGAAATAACTATTCCCACAATGTACTGTAATTCAGCACAAACATACACACTCACAAGTACCTGTACCTGCCATGGGAACGAAAGAGAGAGGGAGAGATGGTATTTTGCTTTCCTTTATATATAATTTGCAATGCAAATGTACTGTTTGTATTACCAGCGATGCAGTTCAGTTCAGCTGAATCTTAGTGTCGTTAAAATGTAGAGTTTCTACATGTATACAGACATAATAAAATGACAATATCCGAATAAGAGATCCCTCAGACAGTCCTTCAGTGTTGACTCCATTCGATTTGGTATTGACATGGTTCAGATTATGCAGTTGATACTGAGGCAAGGTCTAGTCCTCCCTTAGTTTTGGCTGTGAATGTGCTTTCTCAGAAATGCATGTAGTCATCTTCCCTTCACTCAGCTGAATGCTGTAGTTGCTTCAGCAGAGGACTGCAACGCTAGCGCAATAAGACTGCAGGCGCAGCATCAACCAACAAATACCCTACTGCGAGCAAATGAGGCACAAGTCACTGTAGCATAATGAGGTAAAGAATACCCTGCCAACAGGAACTCTTTCTCTTTCTGGGTGAAGCTATGGCCGATTATTGGGCAGAGCTTAATTTTGCTTGTTACCAGATAGAGCCTTTCAGGGAAATACAAAAAGCTGTTGGTGGGGGAAATAAACTGGTATGATTGGATAGAACAGAATTGCATCAGCCAATTAGCTCTATACACTAAGACTGGTTCAGTCTTACAAAGGACGGAGTGTAATATTTTAACCAAGAATACAGTATTCAGTGTCACAGTGTTAAGGAGTAATAACTAGGCAGATTAAATAAAGGCACAGAATCCAGAAATCCAACCTAAAGTCTGAGGTGTTATGTCATTTGTGCATGGTGATTATTTGCTTGATTAGGAATGAATTGAATTGCAAAGTGGTTTCTTTCACCAAATTATCCTCCATGGGAAAGGTTTCAGATTGTTGTCAAATTTTGTTGGAGGATCTCTTCACCTGGTTTTAAACTTTTCCTTTAAAAAGATGTATTGTTGCCTCAACTTTGAGGAAAAGGAAATGTATTCAATAGAATTCTGTTTCTAGCATTAGCCCCTCTCGCTAAATGTTGGGTTCAGATGAATGTCATTTTTACAAAGAGCAGTGACAGTGAAATGGCTCTGTAACTCTTTTGCATTTGATAGAACTCCAGGCTCCAGGGAGTGGTGATACCATCTTGCTGACACCCACACTGAGCTATGTCATGTCCCACTGCGCTTTTCATAGTTCTCACCTCTGCTGTGTGACATCATCGCTGGTAGCTCTTAGTATACAGATTTCTCACTTGTGAGCTGAAGATCATAACAGTGTTTGTGTAAATATGTAGGAGAACACCCCAGTACATGAAAAAAATTTTTTACGAGGCAAAAATGTTTGTATCTTTTGTTGTATTATTGGATTACATTAATTTGGCAAATGCACGTATTACAATGTGAGCGACAATTGTTGTCACCAAATTCATATTTAAAGCATAGAAATTCTATTTTCACTACAATCCTATGCTTTACCATTTACAAATTTACAGTCATAACATAAAATTAACTTCAGTTTATTTAAGGAGCCCCCTTAAGGATCGTAAATAAGCTCTTGGAAAGTGATTTGATGCGCAGAGACCCCACCAAGACAGCAGGAGTACCTAGTGCGGCCTGTAGCGTAGTGGTTAAGGTAAATGACTGGGAGATGCAAGGTCGGCGGTTCGAATCCCGGTGTAGCCACAATAACATCCGCACAGCCGTTGGGCCCTTGGGCAAGGCCCTTAACCCTGCATTGCTCCAGGGGAGGATTGTCTCCTGCTTAGTCTAATCAACTGTACGTCGCTCTGGATAAGAGCGTCTGCCAAATGCCAATAATGTAGTGCTGTCTGTCCAACTAACTCCGACCAGCTGTCCTTGGGTTTCAGCTTGAGGGCTTCCCTCGGCCCAGACATAAGAGTAAAGGGGGCAGAGATCAATAGACCTGATTTACCGACGTGTTTTAGCAACAGCTCTGTGTTTCATTCACTAATAGCTCTTGTTCAGTGATAAATCCGCTTCACAGAAGCAGTAGGCTATCAGTTCCTTACACTTTTATACAGTTTGCTGGGAGTGAAAACATGTATTTTGCAACCATATGATGACATTAGAAAAACATAAAAAGTCACCGAAGAGATGGCAGCATTGGGTCAAGCTAAACGCCCATTCTGAGACTTTGGAGAGGAAACCCATCTTTCAGCCGCTCGGTAGTCACTTCGGAGAGCGTTACGGGAAGCCGTATGACGGCGGACCAATGCAACCACATGGTCTTTAGCCAGGCGGTTAGATTCTAGTGTGGGGGCAGGAGCCGTAACAAAACAAATGGTAAGTTAGCGTTTTAGTGTTATTGTGTCGAGGAGCAGTGGTGAGAGGCAAACGGCCCTCCCTTTGTGCGTCATGCTGGAGTTACTGGGCAAATCGGGCCTTTCTTTCACAAGGAGCATTCCTGCAGTCTGGCAGGCCTGAGCTTAGTTCAGCTGGGGTGCCCTGTCTGGAGGGGGTTGGGGGTCTAAGAGTGGGGGGCAGGGGGGGGGGGGGGTCAGGTCGCATGTGTCTGGGCCAAGTCCACTTTCCTTTTCCCATTTGGGCGAATGTTCCGGATATTTTTAGCTTGGTTAAGGCAGTCCAGGATCCCAAAATTTTGCCATCCGTGATATTTTAATCTGGCGCAATACAATTTTGCTCATAATTGGAATTCCGGAAATTTGTAGTATCTGGCAGCTGCTCTGAGATTATTGGGAGATATTCAGGGTATCTCCACAGCATTCCGAAGATCTCTTTACAGTATTAGGCACTGTGTGGCAGTGGCCGGAAAATGAGTCCAGTGGGAGTCAGATGTACTGTACTGTACACAGCTGACATTATCAGATTATGTGTCTGTGTCTGTGTGTGTATGTGGCCAACTTGGCCGGCTTGGGTCTTTAGGCAGTCTGAACTGGAGAGTTCTGTTAGAAAGTTCTGCAAGAAGCAATTCCCTCACTTAATGTTTCTATGGAAACTGCCTTTCATTGCCAGTTCAGTATTCCCTATACCTGTTGCTACGGGAGGCTGAGATATGGGGGAGACTGACTATTGGTTCAATCACGAGATGACTGAAGATTGTATTGTTTTCCGTACTAGAATATTGTTGTGCCATTTTTGTATGAGCCTCTGGGGTGATGACGTCTGTTAATAAACCTCGGTGAACTGAAGTCTTGTCTCCTGCCACTCAATTGAGACAACCAAGAGGACCAGAAGGTGGGGTTCTCTGTTTTTGAGAGTATTTCATAGGTTTTAATACACCCAACAAGCTCAGTAAAGCATAGTACAGTATTTTAATCCAAAACGAGTAGTATTTGACCCAGCTCTGTGACAGACAGAAACCTGGGCATGGGGGCAGTGTGGAAGACTGATACACCGTTGACTGTCTGGTATGTGGTTATGTGGACGGCATGTGACCCCCGCCTGTCTTTCGGGCATGTCCCCACCCTGATGACACGGTGGCCATTGTTGTCATTAGCCACGAGAATGTTCCGGGTGCGCTGGACAGCTGCACATGTGAACAGGTGGGAGGGGAGAGAGTTTGAACAGGTGCTGATAGATTACAGCTCACTTTCTCACGGCTCCTCAGCTCAGAAACTACGGTCGGGTCCTTCCTTCTATAAGGACATTTTAGCGGTTAGTGTTCACCATAAGTGAAATGGTATAGCCCTCCTACACCCCCCTCCCCCTACTCCGAAGGGTGTTGGACCAAAAGCAGGAGATGAGGAGCCCACCCTTATCTGTTCTGGCTGGTTTTGGGAAAGGTTATGGGCCATTTGCTCTCTGAGGCGTTTAACCCTTTAATGGCTGTCATTTGTCCTTTTGTTTTGGTTTAACTGGTTCCTCCACCCATGACGGTGGGAAGCCATGTTAGATAAACGTGGGAGTGGGATTGGGGCATGGGGGAGGGGGAATCTGTCTTTACAGCTGAAAGACTTTTCTGGACTGCCAAGTATATCTATTGTATCTAATTGGTTTGAATATATCTGAAACAATACATTTGAATAGTACTGTATATAAATAGTAGATACTAACTTGTATGTGGCAGTTCTCGTCAATGGACTGCACTCACTGATTCCTGACTGAAGATGCTACCGCCCACAGCTATAATGCTCTCCACATGTCATCAAAACATCTTTGGGTATGAATCTACATATGTTTAAATGTAGAATGAGATGGTTGCCCATACTCTTCCCCCCCCCCCCAAGCTCTCAAGAAACTTTTGAGGCTTGAAGAGTTTTATTTCTTCCACAAGATGTATCCTGGGATCATTTATGTGTGAATGGTCTTTCAAAAAAGGTTAAGGTAATATCAAAAGGAACTGACCTTCAAAAGATTCAGTGTTTTCAAAAGCACTTAGCAACTCTTTTGACAGATGGGGGAATTGGGGGGTAATAACACTGTGCTGTTGGATTGTGACTCTTGGGGGGTGGGGTGTTGTATGTTGTTGAAAGGCATCACAGCTAAACAAGGACACTCTATCCACTGTGATCTTTTAAGGGGAAGTCAAGCATTTGGTAATATGACTCTGGTTCATTTGGTTTAGTTTTTTGTACCTTAGATAAGATATGGCCCTGCATTCAAATCAGAAATTGACCTGTATTTTCTAGAGAAATGAAGTTGCCTTTGTTTGCAGCTGCTAGCACTTATAGGATGCAGCCATCTTGAAACAGCTAGGTTGCGATGTCCCTAGGT
This sequence comes from Conger conger, assembly GCF_963514075.1. Lineage (NCBI taxonomy): Eukaryota > Metazoa > Chordata > Actinopteri > Anguilliformes > Congridae > Conger > Conger conger. The sequence goes on from NC_083760.1 coordinate 25,980,793, forward strand.
CGATTTGTCTGGCTTATCAAAAAGGTGAAAAGCAAATTAACCGAAGTCATATTAAGGGGAGTCAAATCCCCTTTAAGGAAAGGAAGGGGGGGGGGAGCGTTTTGCTGGTCACTGGAGAGGCGGGTGGAGGGGGGGCAGGGTGGTGTTGTAAGCGGAATCCTGTCAGAAGGGCGGGGAAGTGAATCTCTTTAATTGGCTGAATGTGAGGCATTGATTGGAAGAGGTCAGGTTTAGGTGGCACATGAAGCATTGATTGGGGGAAGTCAGGATTGGCCATAACAGGGCATGAGTCATTGATCAGGGGAAGCCAGGGACCCCCCTCTCCCCGTTGTCATTTCGCAAGTACTGGTGAGAACAGTTGTCATGGCAGCCAGAGCGAATCATTTGGGACAAGCTGTTTTTTTAAAGGTATTGTTCGCTCACGAGCAGCACCTCTTACTTAATGAACTCCTACATTGATTTATTTATCTTTGCCTCCTTTGAAAATCTGAGGGCTTTTTGAGGTTTCCATGTCACTATTATAGATCCAGTTTTTCGACACATGAGTGATGAGTTTAATCAATTTTACTGGGGATTTTTCTGATCAATCAAGGAGTAAGCTACAGGCGGGGGATTCATAAAATACATCTATAAATTAACCTGTGCATCGACTAATTATGATCTTTTTTTAAATCTTTTTTTTGTTTTTTTGTTTTTTTTTTGTTGCATGATCTTGTAATGACCAATATCATTAGTCCTTTTTTAGGGTAATGCCTTGGCTTTTATAGGAAATGGGATGCAGAAATGTGTCCCATACGTTACTCTGCGAAGCTTTGCAGCTATTAGCACATCACCTTTAATTTCCTGCGTTTCGTCTTTAGTTTCCTACTACTCCAGCGAGATTCCGCAGGCTTTTTAGACCATCTTTAGAATTTAATTAAACCCCGAGACATGAACTCACAGTTTGTAGTGTTTTGGATGTTTTTGGCTCCGGGAGAGGGTTGGTAGCTGTGCTTCTATTTTCAGCAGGGCTGCATTTTTAGCATCTCCATGAAGCCTGTAAACCAGTCTGCTGCAGTTTCACCCTTTCTACATCATGCCTGTTACTGAAGATGGATGGCCCACCATGGGAACCCAGGCCACATTAAAGAAGCTCTAAGAGTTCTTTTATCTGAAGGGTGTCTGGTGCCTTTTCTATGTGTTCACTGATGTAGTTTGAAGTACATAGTTATTTTAGATGTAACTTACAACCAGTGTGCACCACAGGGGCCAGTGTTGATGTACTACCCACATGCATACCTGGCAAGTTTATAAATGTACAGTGCGCCCAAGCCAAGTTCTTCATTTGGTTTTATGTTCTAGTCAAAGACATGGTTTATTATGTCAGCTCAGAGAGTGGCTCAGCCCACACAGTTCGCTGTACGTCACCCAGATCAGCCATACATGTGGTCCTAATTTCCTCAGCCCCGCCCAATGGGCAATTTTCATTGGCTCCCTGCTGTTTTTTAGTACCGCAGCACACACCCAAGTTGTAGCCATAAACCGTTCTCATATCAAGGACACTAAAACACACTGGGGATTTGGCGTCTATAGACCTGTCTGGTTACCTTTAATGCTAGAAGCTGATGCCACTTGAAAGTGTGGTTACTTTTTACATTGAACTCATGCACATGTAACATTTTCGCAATTGCAACAATTTATGTTCAAAGCGTCACTGTCAGTTAATGCAGAATGTTTATTGTAATCTTAATATGAACCTATTCTTTAGGTTCTTCATATTTAATTGCTCCCTACATACCAGCAAGACCACTCCAGTCTGCCAGCTCTGCTCTGCTTGTGGTCCCCTCATTATGTGCACCAGGTGGTTGAGCTGCACGTTCATGCCTTTTCAGACTATACCTTAGCCCACCCCACTTTCAATATCCCACTTTCAACTGCACCCTATGTTATAAAAAAAAAAAAGAAAATGTAAAAAGCACTTACGATGACTATAGTTTTTTTGTTAGAGCAGCTGTTCATGTGTGTTTTGCTAGTTATGGATTTGATGTTTTTAACTTGTTGAAGAACCTATGCACTTATAAATCGCTTAGGATTAAAAGCGTCTGCTAAATGACTAAAATGTAAAGATGTAAATGTAAAATTCTTAAGAGGCAGCTATTTAATCTCTGTGCCTTTAAAATGGGGTTAATCAGGAAGGCCACATGTATGGTCAAGCACTGTCCTGTACAGCAACCGCACTGAGGGAAGTGAGATCACTTGTTTGAATAACTGCCGTGGTGTTAGAGGTTATCCTGAAAGGAAGTAGACCTGTCCGTTGATGTAAGCCAGCCAGTGCAGGGAACTGGAAGAGCTTCTCGCCTTCCTTTGACTTTTAGTTTCCTTCTAAAGAAGGTTTAATGTTCTCCATTTACCCTGGGATTAGCAGGTTCTGCTAGGTGTCCCTGATGTGGTCCAGACGACGAAAGAAAACAGGCTTGAGCTCTGAGACTGAGGAGCACAAGGGCCTCACGCACTGAGCATGTTGTTCTTGCTCTGGGTCAAATAAGTAATTAAAAAAACTCAGAGAATTCAAATACTCTTCTCTACGCTTTACTGAGCTTGTCTGGTGTATTGGAACCCATGAAATACTCTCAAAAAGTGGAGACTCCACGCAAGATCAACCGAGCACAGAAAAGTATTTGAATCCAAAACAATTACGTATTTGACCCAGGTCTGGTGTGTTCACCGTTGTGATCTAAAACCTTTTTTTCTGTGGCACGCATACAAGGTCCCAGGGCACAGGCATTTGGGTTTTTAAGTGGCAGAGTAGACTGATTTTATTATACATATCTCATGTTTCCACCCTTCTGTTTTCCTTTTTAACAGGGAAACTGAGCTGAGAAAGCAAGTGTGGTCTTTATTAACATACTCTGTTAATAAAGTGGGCAGTGTTGGGGCTCACTGGTTATTTGCTAGATCAACATGGCGGATTACACAAGCGTTTTTCTGTCACGTTCTGATACTTTCTACTGACTACTTGGAATTCTGGCATAAACATGTGTTTCCAGCCCGAGTTGGTAACCTGATTTTCCATGATTAATTCTCTCAGCTGGCTGGCTCCTTGGTTTCTCATTTTCATATTAATATTATGACACGGAGGTGTTAAAGAAGCTGTTCTGTTAGAATCTGCAGATGAGTACCATTTACCAGTCTTCATAACGGCGAAAGCTCCCTGTTCTGAATAGTATTCTGTTTGTGCAGGACACATGGCTGCCAGTCAACTCTGACCCTGTGTAGTGGGCCATGGGCACCATTGTGTGAAGTGTATGGGTGTATGGGTATGTTAGGGCTGTGGGTGTGTTTGCTATTCATGTACATGTATGTTTCTATCTGGAAGTACACAATATTTATCTGTAAATGTGTGTTGAGTGAGTGCCAGATTCATGTTTTTTCATTTATAATTGTGTTTACTAGCCTGTGTGAGTCTGTGTGGATCGCAATGGTCTCGCTGTATTAGCCTAATGTCAGGCATTCATCCCAACCTCCCAAAGAGCATTCCAAAATGGGGTAGAGATGCGCTCCAGGTGCACTGTGTTGCAGCATTGCTCCGGTGCTAGAATGGTGGTTCCGCTGCAGTGAGTGACCTACCTCACACTGTGACATGTGACACGTTCATGGTTTAAAAAACTGACTCTAGCCCCATAGTAGTGGAATGGCCTTCCTGTGAACGTCAGAGTCTTTGACCACTTTCCAGCGCAGACTGAAAACTCACCTCTTCAGGCTGCACCTTTCCCTCCCTACCTTACTGTTAAAATTAGCCATGTAAGCTATGCATATGCTATAGGTTATAATTGCACTTGTGTATAATTATTTTGATGTATTTGGGGTATTCTAGTTGCCAAGCGTGGTATGCTACTTGAACAGTTGAGTTATTCTTCAAGGGTTCCAAGTTTTTATCTATGTGAACACTCTGGGACTTGGAACTGTACTTTCCTCTAGGCTCTTCAACGCACTTGTCCCTGGTTCTGATTTGCACTTTATTGTACGTCGCTCTGGATAAGAGTGTCTGCTAAATGACTGTAATGTAATGGGTTCAAATGCAGGGTGAGAAGGCGGGAGGGGGTCTGATGACTGTGAAAACATACACCCCCAGGATGAACCCCAGGTATTGAATGCAGGTATTCAAGCCAAAGTATAAAAGGCAGGTTAATCTCTTTTCAGAACACTGTTAGATAACCCTAAGTTTTTATAGCTTCTGAATTCCGTGAGGGCCTCGTTGCTCAGGATTATACCCTGAACCCTGTAACATAAACTAGTACAAAAGAACCCCTTCCATGAATTCTTATCTGAATAAGAACAGCTATAGCACCATGCCAGATGTGACAGAAAACACTGCGTGTAGCCAGTGACACCGTTTAAGGCTTATTGGTGGTGGTATTCATTGTGGCTATGAATTTGTAAAGGCGCACGGTTGTTTTATTGGTTTCCAGTCGTCGAAGGTTATTTAATGGCATGGTGCTGCGTATGTGCGCTCACACGGTCACGCACATGCGGTCACGGTCTCGCTCCCGGTCACACTCACGCTCACTCACAGCAGGGTCATTATCGAGCTCCGTGGCCCGGACGAGGGCCGGTTTGGAAGATTTACCGTTGCGATTACGGTGCGGGAATGCTTCACATCGGCCAGCTCAGTGCAGAGCGAAAGGCTGCTCTCAGTGTACAGAGGCTGTTCCTACACAACGCTGCTCTCACTACAGAGACTGTTCTCTCTGCTAGAAGCTTTCGGAAAAGAACTGTTCTCAGTACAGAGAGCCTGTAGAGACTCCTCTTTGGTGCTGGATGTCCTTAGTAAATAAGGACTCTTCTTTCACATGGGCTCTTCTCAGTACAGATGAAGAGCAGCAGTCAAACTGTTCTGTCAAACAGACACAAGGCTGTTCCTTCCCACGACCAGCCCTCCGTAGAGACTGCTCTTTTGTTCGGGATGTCCTCAGTAAATAACTCCTCTTTCACGTGGGCGCTTCTCAGTACTGATGAACAGCAGATGCCCTTGCCCTGGTTGCAGAGTTCCAGTATGACCGGGGTTGTTATCTCCATAGCAAAAGTGGTGGTGGTAGCACAAAACAGAGACTCGATGATTATCAGTGTTTGGGAAAAACACAGGCTTGATGATGTCAGTGTTTTCTGTAAAGAGAAACTGGTTTAATGATTAACAGTGTTTTCCGGAGTGAGTGGATTACGGTCATGTTGATGCTCTCCATGTTTTGGGCCTATTCTAGAGCGTGTTAGCACTCTGTCTTGACTAAGTGGTTGCAGTGAGGAAGTGGAAGGCTTGACAAAATGACACCAGGTTGAGACTAGACGCCCACTTTCTTTAATAACCCTCTTCTACCTACTGCCCATGATGCACTGCAGCTTGTGGAAGTCAGTGTGAGTGAGTGGAGCTGCTGTGCGTTCCCGAGAGGGGGGGGTCAGGTTGTGACACAGCCCCCAGACGTGTCGTCATCAAGTTGTTCCATAGCAAGAGCTGTGGGGGAGGGGCCACTCATTGCTTATGAAAGCGATTGTCCTGAAACTCAAATGAAGTGCTTTTCCCCACTATATATTTCTTCACTATAATTTTTCATGTCAATTTGGGAGCTTTATTCAAACATGGCAGCATTTCCCTCCCTGCAGCACATCAGCATGCTGTGCACAGAATTGCTCCTGTAACCTAAGGCTCCCTACCCACTCGTTCTACTTAAGGTGCACAAAACAAATCATGACTTGCATATGCAATGACATTGTATAATAGGCTATAGCTCCTACTTTTGGCCATGGCAACACAATTTAAATATGTTCCTTTCTATGACTGACTCCTCTAAATGTTCTAAGAGTGAAGCTTATACATCTTTATCATTGCCTGCTTTATATGACTGGAGTCATGAACGCAATGATGGGTGTACCAATGGAGTGATGTGTTTGATGTTGGAACAACTGTTTTCCAAGGTCAAACCCTTATGATTGGTCAAAAGTAATTGATTTTCAGTTGAGTCGTTGTTAACCAGACCTGGGTCAAATACGTAATTGTTTAATATTCAAATACTTTTCTACACTTTACTGAGCTTGAGCTGGTCTGGTGTATTGGAACTTATGAAATACTCTCAAAAAGTGCAAACCCCACCTGGTTGGCTCAGTTGCTCCAGGCAAGATCAACCGAGCACAGAAAAGCATTTGAATCCAAAATAATTACGACCCTGGTCTGTTGATAATACAGTGCATTTCACTTCCCCATCGCTATTATTTGCCTTTATCAGGATGTGAGATCAGGTATTGACATGGCATTTACCCTGTGAAGTATCTCCTGTGGTGTGGGCACAGTGAAAGTGAATAGAACGTTGCGAAGAGAAACAGTGTTTAAGGAAGGCTATCCATTTTCTCCGGATGGTTCTGTTGAGTATCTGAAAGTACTCTGAAAGACAATGGTGTGGCTGTATTAAGGTCATTAAATATGAATGCCCCCTCCCTTTCCCTCCCGGTGTTTTTATAGTTTAAGGTCTGTTAATAATGTAGGGCAACTTCTGTAAGTATTAGGCCAGCCTGCTCAGCGCTAAGCTGGTGGCAGACGGCAGATGCAGGGAACAGCTGTGGATTGGTTGGATGTCATGATGATGCTATAGGCTTTGCGGTGGTGTTTGACGAGTTGCACGCTGCCAAGGAGTAGCGGGAATGTGGCCAGAAGTCTGTCAGGCCAGAAATCGTTTTCTATTACGGTATCAATTTGACCATTAGGCTACGGGAAAAGTGACGACATTTATTTTTTGTTAATGGTTACTGTAATAAATCCAGGCAATGAATAGAGGCAGAACGAATGCTAAGAATGAACCTAAACCTGTTGATTTTGAATGGATATTATCATTCACATTCACATAATTCACATTATCATTAAGCTTTTTTAAATAGATTTCATTGTCTGGTTTACAGTGCTAGTATGCTTCTAATCTAAGTATTTTTTAGATTTAAATATGCATATTATATTACAAATATTACAGATATTTTACTGCAAATTACAAAATTATATTACAAAGTAACAATCAAACTTACCTCTGCATTTCACTGACAGCCATCACCTGTTCAAAAAGATTTTTCGGAAAATACATTTTATGGTATTTATGGAAATATAAGGCAACCATAAGCGATAAGTTGCATATGATTGCATGGAAGTCCCCATGAATGGTACGCTATACCTTACTAGACAGCAAGAACTGTGGAGCTGTTCTGTCCTTGAGTGGTGCCAACAGTATAGTGTGGTTGCCCTGGAGACGCCCTTGGAGACTACACTTGTTCTGATCTCAGCGAGCACGATAGTGCCAGATGCCAGCCATTCAGCGTCATCGCATTCATTAATCCATTCATTCATTTTGGTCCCACTGAAACGGGTGAAATGCATTCAAAATGAGTTTAAAACAGTATGGCAATGATTTGAAATGAACATGGTTAAAACAAACACATATGGATGGAGATTACAGTGAGACGAGAGGTTTATACTTCCACAAATGAAGGGTAATGTATGTGACCTCTGGCACCAAAGTCAAAGGCTTAGCTCTATGGTTAATGCCGTTTTGTGTATTTCAATGCTAAACACTGCAACTTAATTTTCTAATTAAAATTGTAGCACTTTACAGTACATTTAAAACTGTGCTGCTTTTTATTTTTTATAAATACTCTGTAACTTCTTAAACTAATGATACACTTCCTGTAAAAAAATAAGCAACATACATTTTGAGCTTGGCCGAAATTATATGCTCAAAAATGTAAAACGTAAAAACTTGCATTCTTTTTTACCAATACAAGTATACAGAGAAAGTGATTTTCTTGAACAACAAATATTAGTTTTTCAAAAAGCATTTTTAAAGACTAGAGAATCTATTTGAGAGATAAAAATAGCCACAAAAATATATTCAGCCACAGTATTTTAAGCATATGGGTAATAATGAATACATTTGAGTGAATTACAAAATCTACGCTTTGTTCCATGGCTATTGATGTGTAGCTTAAGTGTCAGAAGAACCCTGAGCAGAGCAGGGCATACACAGGCTGAGGCCCAGGGCTCAGTTATCAGTCCTGCTGGTAGTGCTGGAGTTTATCCAGAGAGGAAGTTCGCTCATTGTCTGCACGTTTCCTTCGCCTTGGCCACTTTATGATAAACACAGAAAGGCATGTTATTTTTGTTTACTTGGTAAAGAAAAAAAAATGCATGACCTCACTATGGTATATTGTCAGTATACATTGTAGGTATCTTATATTTCTATAAAGCTAGTGCTACCCTAGTGACTGATGGTTAGACTCTATTGTGGTTATATAGGGTCCTGTTCCTGGTAACACCAAGCCTGCAGCGAAAAAGAACATGCTGTTTTTGGATGGAAGGTCTTTTGAGTGATAGGACCTGCTAATGCATGGTCGGTGGCACAGTTACCGGTGAGTGCATGGGGCTGCCTGTAGTTTGACCATAGTTCCACCTAACCATTTGGCCTGCACCATCTGACCAGCCTACAATTTGGCCCCATTCCAATTTTATCGTTGGTCAAAAGATGAAGAGCTGCCTGGCTGGAGCGATGCTTCATAAAAGTCTGCCATGAAGCAGGAAAAGGGGCATAATTACGTAATGTCCCTGAGGGGAGGGGGGGTTATGGAGAAAGGAACTCAAAATCAATGTCGACCCATTGTAGAGGAGATTTTACATTCCTGGAGTTGTGGCTGCCACAGCCTTGGACAGCCATCAGCAGAAATGCTTTCAGGGACATTAGCACTAATTACCTTTCATGGGAGAGTCAAATATCAACTGTAATGGAGAAAGCTCTGATAGCCTCTCCGCTATCTGCCAGGCTAACACGGTGCCCATACGCTGGAATATGGGGATGAGACTCAATCTTGTATCCCAAATGGCATTATGCTGAGAGTAACTCAGATGCTGTGGATTAAAACAGAATGGCTCTTAAAAGGACCCGTACTGTACCAGGCTCAAATGCTGAATTTGCTGTTCATAAAGTACTTTCTGCAAATTAAGTATTGCTGGAAGTAAAATGAATATATTGCAGACATTTACCAGGAAAATTATTTGTGCTGTAGTAGTCTTTAACCAGTCCCAGTTGCAGACCCAGAAATGTGTGTGGTGCTTTAAAATGGGGGCATTGGGAAATATTTTTAGTTTTTTATTTTGGCAAAATATTTTTACCTTTAGAGTCAGCTTATGCTTTCTGATGAGATGAGCTGTCTTTATGGCTGGTCCCTGCAGCTCTCAAATCTTTATCCACCATTGTCTCTGTGAGTTTCTCTAATATCCGATTTATTTTACATGTAAAATATGGTAATGTTTTGGTTTGTGAGTCATGCGGAAACCGAAATTTTACGGTGACTCACTCTAGTTTCTCTAATTTGTACATCCCTTGTCCCACCTGCCAGTTTTCCACTGGGGACCATCGTGCTTGGAAATGAGAAGCCAAAAATAAGCGCTCATTGAGAAAGCCCCAGTGTTTTTCCACTGTCTCTCCAACATGAGCACCCTGGCCCTTGACGTCACACTAGGTCCCCCACAAGACGGAGAAAGCTGAAGATTTTCCTCGGAAGGTTAATAAGTTCACCCTGGATGATGTCTTGTGTGGGAGACATGCCATTCAGAGTCAGATTTACTACGCATTTGCTGGGAGGTTAATAAATGCAAAACCATCACCATGCCCAGTAAATCTCCATTTGCCTATCGTTGTGCCTGCATTTAGTTGACATTAAATGCAGTAAATGGCAGAGGCTGCTGAATTCGGCTGGTTGGCCCCAGTGCATATGCACTTTGGGAATTCTCATTGTGAGACCGCATAACAGTTGGAAGAGAATATGCAAATAAAAGCATTTGAAAACAATTGCTTATCAATTCTGGCTGCAGAAGCCCTTTCCATGGAGATGCCAGTCAGAGTGCTTTTCAAAGCCCATTTTGTTCCTTTCTTTCTTAAGCAAACAAGCTTGATGTTGCTGTTACAATACACTTACATATAAATGGGTACCTTACCTAAAAGGGGTAAGAATTCAGATGGGGGAACAGGGGTTGTTTCTTTCCCAAAACCACAAATAAAGAGGAGTAATTGCTGTTCATCCAGCTGTTTTGGTGGACACACAGTTAATGTATTGTCCAATGGGAAGGCAACTGGAGCCTGAGTGGTTACCAAGTTGAAATAAACCAGTTATTATAAACCAGTGTTATCCACTAATATTGGAGAATAAGACATGACTAACATCCTCAGCTGTTCGGGCATGAAGTGCTTTTCTATAATGGGATTTGTACCATAATACATAGCAACATCTTAGTCACAGTTGAAAAATACTATGAAAACCCTGCTAATTAATGAGATCAGATTTGTTTATAAAAGCCAGAATTGTTCAGGTGAAGTCAGGCGTTCACTAATTGGCTTGACGTGGACTCCAAATGGTATTCAGATGACTTTCCAATTATTTAACTGAATTTAACTGCAGTATATTTTGTCCCTTCTGTATCTATTTGCATTTTGTCAAAAATATGAACAATATTGATGTGTTCTTAATACATACTAGAAGTATTGTGCTTCAGCAATAAATGAAAAATAAAATTTCAGGACATCTGCCTGTGTGCTCACCCTGGACAGAGACCCATTTGATGTTTTCAGATGTCTGTGCCTCTTGAGAAGTGACTGAATTGTGTCCTTCTTTTGGAATCTGGGCCTTCTGGTTTGTCAACGTCTTGGGATAGATTTTAGACCACAACAATTCTTTAACTTGGTCGAAGGAACAGTGCATGTGACATCCCCTAATGAAGATACCTCAAGATGAACCTCAAGATATTTTTGGTCGTAGAGGAGGAGAACATGTGAACACTGCTGTTTGTACTTGTATTTGGCAAGAACAAAATGAATCCTTGATAGTAATGCACCAGTACTACAGGGAGAAGTCGAGCAGTTTTCCCCAACTGATATTGGTTGAAACCACAGTCCATGCTGGAAGACCACAAATTATTTATTGTTTATTTCAGACAATTAAAAAATGAGACTATATATAATTGACAAGCTAACCAGCCAGGATTAAATTGTTTCACACTTCCGTTTAATTGCAGGTGGGATGTGTGTCTGGTTTGTCTGGTTTTTTTTTTTTTGTTTGTTGTAGAATTCTGCAGAAGGGTTCATCAACAGTCTTCACAGGTGTAGGATTGTTGCCATGGATACACATGGTAATATGAGCAGCTTCCTGTTTTTGACATGTGATGGGTCCATTGGCTGCAGTAGCTGTGTTAGTGGATATTTTCTCCATAAAGAAGGGATTTCAAAATATACTTTTAGTAATAGTTTATGTTTCCAATATGCCCAGACAGTTTTTGTGTATGATGAAGGACAGTTTAGAAGTTTCTGACAATTTGCCGGCTTTATAATGGCAGTTATAGAGCACTCAGGTTTTGAAAATACAGTTCAGGTAATCCAAAGCAGCATTTTTGCAGTCAGGTTTATATTATTTCTGGTTGCAACTGTTTCTATATTTCTTATAACTATATTTTACTATATAGTTTTCATAGCTAAAGTTTAAGAAAGGAGTACCTGCACAATATTAAAACTGATACTTCTGTTTATAATTGTGAATAAGCCTCATGAAATTAAATCCTTTCCTACTTTGGAGTTACCTGAAGGGTATGTACTTATGTATTTTGCATTTGTATGGAACTGGATCTGTGATAGTGGGGTGAGCCACCCCCCACTATGTAGCTAGCCACCTGGGTGTCCAGGAACCCAAACCTTAGCGTATATAGTATACCCAAACAGGTCTTGTTTCTCCCACACAAAAGGGCAGTGTTTTGTAAGTTCATATGTGCTGATTCAGCCCCTCAAGAGAGCTGCATTGAGCACTATCCTCGTGTCGGCTTAACCGCGTATCAGGAGGGCATTCGGCCACAGAGACTCTTGGGGTTTCCATCTGTTGTTTCAGTGCATAAAGAATCAGCCAGCAGGCTCCAATGGCTTGCCCTATCTGCCCAGCCAGGGCAGCTAGCCTTGTGGCCTTCCATGATCTCATCTAACTGAGGGTGAGGCTCTTCTGCTTGTGTGAAGCATCAGGTGGCGATGTAATATCTGTCTGCTGTGGACTGATAATTAATCCACAATTTTGTCCGTCGTTGTCCGGGTTGCCACTGGAGGATAAAAGGCCTAATCGCTCAGATGAAAAAGGACAACTCGGTCAATGCTTATGACAGATTCCTTTAATCTCTGTCGATGGTGCGTTTTGCTGGAGGTTTCCGAGTGCAGTACGTGGAATGCCAATTAGACGAGAGAGGCTTCTGTCCCTAGTGAGGTGCCGACTGTAACCCAGGGCAACGGTTCGGCAACTCTCATTTACTGATCTCACGGGTCAAGGTCGGGTCAGAGTTAGCCCCGCCCCCTAGTTCCTGAGTTCCTCTGAAAGGGAACTCTCAGTGCTGAGTTACCATGGCTGCATCTTAAAGAGGGAGTTCTGGGGAGAGGGGGTGTTTTCAACCCTCATCACGACATTGTGCTGAATGACTTAGACTTTTTCTAGGGATTCCCATTTTTACTTTTAAGATATCTGTAAAATGGAGCCAGCTTTCCTCGTGTGGTATTCTGGTGACAAAGTAGCCCTTTCAGCATGAGTAAATAACCACAGGTGCATGCATGTAAAAAAGAGTCAGTAATGTGTGACTTAATCCCCTGGATTTAGTTTGCCTCACTCATAAACCCTGTAAAGCTGGATTTCTGGGCTGAACGGTGTCTCTGGAAGTTTGGCTCGACAGATGAATATGAATTAGCACACTGTATGGTTATGAATGGCTCAGGAAGTATATTAGACTGCAAAAACAGAGTAGAGCTCAGTTCTTATTTATACACACAATCAAGTTGCAGAGCATGAGGGAGAAATGTTATTTTTAAGAAGTTAATTTTTGTGTGCAGTAGATTGGCTTTGCTTGTTTAAACTGAGCCAAGGTGGAATTAGTGAAAATGAGAGACGTTGGGTATATGTGACTTTATTTTTGGCAAAACAAATGGGTTGAAGCAAGATATTTGGGCTTGTATGCGTCTACTCGGCTGAAATGGGTGGAGAAGTGGCCCTCGTGTGTGCGAGTGTGCGACACAGACAGCCAGCGCAGTGTGTCCCTGTTTATGTACACAGCAGTCGTTTACAGATGAGCTCCATTGTGCCGAGACACACAAACCCTTGTGCGATACACATGGCTGCTCCTTCTCTTCTAGAGGAGCAGAACCCAGTTTCTTCTTCCTATTTTTAGCAACATCCTAAATAATGAATCACCTTCAGATAGTCGAAAGTTTCATATGCCCAGTTTCAACATCCCCCCCCCCCACCCCCCCCCCCCCCGACCCACCCTCCCTTTACAGAACTCTGAGTGCCTGCTGTCATAGATACTCGGAGCATGAGGTGTGGGGGTGTGAAAAAAAAAAAAGTTGGTGAGGACAGCCTGTGACTTTCTTATATCCAATTTCCTTTGCTGTAGAGCTGAAACCAAGCTGACTCATTATACCCCTTTTCCATTAGTTTTGAGCTGGAGCCAGGCTAACTCATTACACACCTTTTCCTTTGCTGTAGAGCTAGAGCCAGGCAGGCGCATTTGACGTGGTATATACACTGGGCTCCAGAATTGTTAGCTCCTCTGACTGGCTGTGCACAAAAAATACTTAAATTTGGTCTCATCTGACCATAGCAGCATTGTTCAATCATAATTGAAATGATCATATGAGACCATAATTGAATGTTTTGGTGAGATGTTTGGCATCAAAACAGAGATGCAAGGAGAGGCACCTCATACCCACTGTGAAATATGGAGGTGGGTCAGTGATGTTTGGGGCTGTTTTCATTTCAGAGGTCCAGGAGCACTGGTTAAGATCAATGGTATAATGGATTCCACCAAGTATCAGGCAGTTTTGGCTGACTATCTGGTTGCCCCTACTACAAGGCTGAGACTTGGCTGTAGGTGGACTTTCCAGCAAGACAATGACTCAAAGCATACCTCAAAATCCACACAGAAATGGTTCTATGACAACAAAATCTATGTTCTGTAATGGTTATCTAAGGCAATGGAACTCAATCCAATCAAACACCTGTGGGCTGAACTGAAGAGGGCAGTTCATAAGCGCATACCCAAGAATGTGGAGGATCTTGCAAGAATCTGCATAGAGGAATGGTGCAAAATGCCTCCAAATGTGTTCCTTTACCAGTCGGTCAGAGGACTGCCAGTCAGGGGTGACAATTAGTCTAGAGCCCATTGTATGTTCATTAGAGTTGTATATATTTCCCCCACATTTACATTGAAGAGCCTTACTTTACACATGAACAGCATCAGCATTTCAAAGAAACGTAGCAAGCAGCTGTTGTAATAAGTTTTGTATAAAAGCTCATTGACATATTTCTTACAATCACAACTTGTAATGTTGTGAATGTGATGGAACACTTCTGATGGGTGAGTTGAAGACAAACAAATTATGCTTCCTCTCATCTGAAATTCATGTTTGTGTGAAAGTGAAAATCGTCTGAGAGTGATGTCTGAACTAACCATGGTCAACCGCATCCCCAGGCACTGGACGTAGACCGCAGCGTCCTGTACAAGATGAAGAAGTCAGTGAAGGCCATCTATACCTCTGGTCTGGGTGAGTGGGGTCCTTTACTTCTGTCTTCGCTTTGCTAGGGAGACTAAGCATTGCCTGATTTAAAATGCACATTTCATTGAAGTATATGGCAGGGGTTTTAAAACTTGGGCCTGGGGGACTCACTCTGTATGCTCATGCCTGTTAGAGCCATCTCTTTATCAATTAAAATGTACTATAAAATGAATAATTGGCCCTGTGGCACATTACAGAAAATGATGGCATTGGTTGAACTGACTTATTAGAATTCCTGGGATGTAAATATGGGGCATTTATTCTTCATGACATCCGTAGTTTTTTTTGACATAATCTGTCTTTGAGTGGATAAATCATTCAGTAGGCTTTCAAATTGTTGAATAATGAACAATTACCAGCATGCAGAGGGTACAAATATGGTTAGAACTAACACCAGCCTTCATAGAGGGTCCCCAGGACTGAGTTTGAGAATTTCTGTTCTAGGGTGATGGCAGATGCCAGGGTCAGAGGTCAGGGCTGAAGTCAAGATCCCTGACCATTCATTCGAGCTTCATTCACTTCAGGGAGCGATTCACGGTGCTGGTGTTTCCTTCTGTGTGCTAAACTAGTGGAGTGTGGAGAGTCCAGACTTCAGCTTCTGAATGTATTGGGTTTTTTTTTAAAAAGAGCCATTTCTTATTTTTTGAATGATGTTGAATCAAATCAGATATTCAATTTGAAATAAACATTATACATTACGTGGAGCAAAATATCAGTATCAATAGAATAATCATCAAAAGCAAATCAGCGTTAATACCACTGCTAAACTAATCTCTTAAAGATATTTTAAAGGGGATCAGCAAAGGGTCAGCTAGCTGAGGATAATGAGAGGAAATCTGCTGTGAGTAGAACTTCCATAGGGGAATTATAACTTAATTCAATTCATTTCTAAAAAAGGAAATAGAGAAGGGGCGCCATTGTTTTCCCAAAAAAGTGGCAGTTAGTGCGAGGCTATATTGATGCTTCAGCTGCTGTATCTAATCTCTAACGATAATTTGAAATTGATGAATTCATGAATGAGCTGAACAGCCCCTTCCCTTCAGCATTTTCATATTAAGAAAAGCCTATGAAATGGCATAAAAAACAAAATGTATTGCTACTAATAATTTTATGTCTGAAAGTGTGTGTGACTCTCTTTGGTATATTGTTCAGATATTTGAAAGAATATTTACATTTCACAGTTACCCGTTTATCTGTACTTATATTTGTGACTTGTTGTTGTGGGTTTTTGGCTGATGAAGTGTGACCTTGTTGGGGCTTTATAGCTGAACGCAGTGTTACTGTGTTGTGGGTTTACGGCTGATCACAGTATGACCATGTTGTGGGTTTATAGCTGATCACTGTGCAACCGCGTTGTGGGTTTATAGCTGATCACTGCGTGTCGTTGTTTTGCAGCTGATGTGACTTTGTGGCTGATCATAGTGTGACTGGCTTGGGTTCTGTTTTGTCTCTTGCCTGGGACAGGGGGAGGTTGAGCAGGGCATTTTTAGGAACAGCTCTACTTCTGTGTTTGAGACAACAGCTGTTTCTAGCCAGGATGGCAGCTGCAGTAGAGCACAACCTTTTGACCCGGTGTGCATATGTATGTGTATGTGCGTGTGTGTGCTTGTGTGTGTGCTTCTGTGTATGCATAAATATGTATGCAAGTGAAAGAGCAGGAAAGTGTGACCATGTCAGGGAAAGTGCAAATATGTGTCTGTGTTAAGAGAATGTGTTATTCCATACAATCATCACAAAACAAGGTATTATAAACAAGTAAAGTAAGTGTCATACCAAAAGATGAAGCCCCAACCATATTGGGGATCTGTTCATGGGTTAAGTCAGCTGCCCTACAGACTGCATCACATGGTCTCCCCACAACAGAACAAGTTTTATATGTAACAGAAACATTTTAAATGTATAAAAATGTATTTCTCCTTCTTAAAAAAAATCAACAAAAGTATACTATACATAATGACAAGAACAGGCCACTTAGTCAATCTCGGCTTGGCCTGCAGCTAGCATCAAGCCTGGGTCTCTGATAGTCTCTGTGTTTATGCAACAGTACAACATAAAAATAGAAGCAAAAATATAAATAAATCTGAAATATTAATATTGCTAGTGTTCAAAATGAATATGTCCCTGAACTAAAACAATGTCCTGAGTTATTATTAACTTGTCAAGATGTTGTCAAGAAGTGGTTCTCAAACTGTATTTGTGACCCAAATCTTAAATATGCGTCAAATATCCTTCCTGCACTGGACAATTCTTTGCAGAAAATTTCAGGAAACTGTGAGTCATCAATGGAAATTTGTGTCCGAATTCACCCGGAATGTCCCACATTGAATAAGAGTGCTGACTGTAAGCATTACCGGAACTTCCCAGGAAGCAGGGATTCAAGCTCAAACTTCTGCCTGATAGTCCAATAATTGCCAATAAAAGTCCACTGATTGGTCAGACGTTATATTACTTGGTATGTCAGGTTTAAATAGATCCCTGATTACAGGGGAGGATTGAAAACTAGCAGTGCTACACGCCCCGAGGGCCAGATTTCTGTGTCCCTGTTTTAAAGGTTATGTGATGACTTTCAATTCCCTTGAAATCCCACTCTCGTCGCCAGCGTGCCAGATTGTTTCAAAGAGAGGGCTTCTTGAGATGGTTGTTTAATTTGTCTTCTAAATGGATGTATGGGGTCTTTGTTTTTCTCAGAGCTGACTTGTTGTTACCCCGTTATTTTAAGCCTACAGTCTTTATTGTTACATGAGCGGCAGTGGGCTCCAGACAGTGTTTCCCCCAGCAACAGATATGGCTCGTTGTTTGTCCTTTTTGCCATGGTAACTGTTCTTTGGCCAAACGGATATATAGCCCACCAGAAAATGGAGAGAGTGTGCCTGAGGACAGAGGAGAAAGGAAACTGTTTCCATCTTGGCAGGCTGATTTAATGATGTCCCCGACCTCCAAATGCAGATGGCTTACGTAACACACAAAGAGTGTGTGACTGGGACTCCTGATGTAATTTCCGTTGAGTGGGGACCGGTGTGTCCGGTGTCACAGCCAGAAGGGACGTGTGCCAGATTATGCCCCTCACCCACCCCTGCCCCATTCAGCTAGCCTAAGACTTTAGCAGTGAGGTTTGTTGGGGTTGAGTTGTGAGGTTTGTTGGGGTTGAGTTGTGAGGTTTGTAGGGGTTGAGTTGTGAGGTTTGTAGGGGTTGAGTTGTGAGGTTTGTTGGGGTTGTGTAGTGAGGTCTGTTGGGGTTGAGTTGTGAGGTTTGTAGGGGTTGAGTTGTGAGGTCTGTTGGGGTTGAGTAGTGAGGTCTGTTGGGGTTCAGTACTGAGGTCTTTTGGGGTTGAGTAGTGAGGTTTGTTGGGGTTGAGTAGTGAAGTCTATTGGGGTTGAGTAGTGAGGTCTGTTGGGGTTCACTACTGAGGTCTTTTGTGGTTGAGTAGTGAAGTCTGTTGGGGTTCAGTATTGAGGTCCTTTGGAGTTCACGCCTGTGATGATCATCCTGGCTGCCCTGGAGATTGGTGAATTGCAACCTTGGGACTTCAATGTAAAAACTCTTATCTACAGTTGCTTGTGATGCTTAATTCAACAAGGAAAAACATATCCTCTGCCATCTTTGAGAGATTTGTTTGGCTGAGTGTGAAGGTCTCTCTTTCTGGAAGTTTCCATTTAGGGTAGGTGCTCCTGGCCTGTATAGATCAGGAAAGTATGATTTGTCTGTCTCTGGCCTAGGAACACAGCAAACAGTCTGCGTATCAGTGCTTGGACAGCAGGAAAGAGGACCAGAATCTCATTACATCGTGCCATGCTAAAAGCCCCTTCCTCCTGCATGACCTTGTGTTCATAGGGCTTTGTGCTGCCTGCGTGCTATTCAACAGGGAGGGCTTCACCTCGAAGCACACTTGTTTGGACCCTGTAAACAGTACACTCATAAAGCAATTGGCTTGATCACTCCCCTCCATCCACTTTACAGGGGTTTGGATAGATCCCTTAGAAGTCTCTTCTTTCCACCATAATAATGCTCTTTTTTACAAGCCGCTGATGACTGTTTTGCTGTGTTTCCCCCCCTCATTGCCCCTGTGGAGGATTCAGATTTTATTTGCCTGACAGGAGTAATCCAGCGTTACCAGAACACTCTCCCTCTCTTCCTGTCTCACACTCTCTTTATTCTTCTCCCTTCTCTATCAAATCCTACTCCAGCATGTAATTATCTGGAAGTAACATTTTACAGAAAATGGCAATGTGTAGCCTCGTGCATATGTTGAAGAAAAAGACATAGTGATTGGTCGATAGGCCTATATGAGAAAAACATTGTAGGATAATTTTATAATTAGTAATTGGAGATAAAAGCATGACACCCCCTCACCCATACACACACACATGAATATTTGCACACAAACACACCATTCCACAAACAGTTGCAGCCCCCATTTTGTCTTCTACACCCAGAGGCTTGTTTACATCCCTCAGAAGTGTCTGGAGGCTCGTGTGTTCCTCAAACGCTAACAGGCAGGCATGCTAAGGTGAGGACATTTACCTCACATCACTTTTCAATGGTGCCCGTCCCAACAATGTCATATAGTTCCCCACACTGTAAAACCAAAGAGATAAGTTTACTCACATGGTTTGAGGAAACCAATTACCTGGAATCCTTTGACCGTCTGAATACTTAAAGGAGCAGTTGACCGAAAAATGAAATGTTTCCACTTACCCAGAGTATCCGTCAAGATAGTTTTGCTCAGATGTGTGTGCTTTGGCAGAATTATTTTTCTTGCGCAGACACACGCAAGTTCCCACAGTAGTTCTTGATTAAATTGTGCAATTTTTAACTTTGTTGATGTTTGCGAGTAACTGTGGCAACAGTGGCATTATAATTCAGAATAATATTCAGAATGAGACATTGCTGTCGAGTTTGTACATTGTAAATGCTAATTTTTCACTGATTCATTACCAGAAACAAAAAAGTCCATAGAAGTCCATTATATCATGGCGAACTGCATCTAAAAAAGTTGTCAAATGTGGAAAGTTTCTCAGTGAAACTACCTAGATCTGGGTAAGTGGAAACATACTTTTTCATTTTTGGGTGGACTGCTCCTTTAAGTATTCAAATACTGAAAGGATTCCAGGTAATTGGTTTCCTCAAATCATGTGAGTAAACTTATCTCTTTGGTTTACAGAGGGGAGAACTACGTGTATTACATCTGTGGAAACATACTTTAATTCCGTTTTTTGGATGGACTGCCCCTTTAATTTGTTCAAGTAGTCACTGGTCTTTGTCTTTTACGTTAAACTCATTTTTACTGTTTTGAATTGAGTAATAATAACTTTGTCATAATAATGACTTTTTAAAGTTAAGACTACTTCATTCATTCAGTATTTTATTGTCATTTAGGCTTTACAATGCAGGTGTACACAGTCTGTCAGCTGGTATTGCCCCCTGACTCTAATGTTGCTGTGGAAAGAGGCCAATCTTTGCGGAAAAAAATGAGCGGGAATGTGAAATCTGTTGGCAGAAAGCACATGAGCACCATCAGCTTACCACATGCCCCTCTCCCTGCTGGTCTGACTGTCTGTTTATCTCAGAGGAAAGGGAAAGAGCTGGTACTCCTTGTTATTAGACCAAGCATAGCGGATAGCATGTTGTTACTGAGACCAGTACAAACGTCACTGAGTCGAGTCATTGTGCCAGTGGCTTTAACTCAAAGCACATATATTCTCACAAAATATATTAATATTTTTGAGCATGAAAAATATACATTGTTAAATACTGAAAGCTAAATGTCAGGTTCCCATTTTCAAATTGCTCTGTTAAGTGTGTTTTAAAAGGCCTTTGTCTACAGACACAATGGAGCACCATGGGATTGCTGGCCCTTGCCTTTTTGAAGGGCCGTTCACTGTTCTCCGTGTCCAGGGGGTGTGATTTTAATGGCCGTTGATTTGCATTAATTCTTTTTTTGCATTCAACTGGATGTCTGCAGTTCAAACAAATGAAAAGGCAGGTGCTGCTCTGGGTGTGTCGTCTTGCTTGGCCTATGCTGCCGGCAGGCTCCAGATGGCACATGCACATCCTGACTCTCAATGAGAACTGTAGCACTGTTCTCATCGGGTGTATCCCTGAGGGTGCGGCATCAGTATTCGTGATGCCGCACATCTAGACTGCATATCTGAGCACTTGGCTACCTGTTGTGTACAGAAGTTTGTACTAAAGCTACTCTTCTCCACAATTTGGAATGCCAAGTCTTCGATGTAGGCCAGTCCCATTTCTGTTACTTCATGGAGAGTGTGCAGTTGTATCCCTGCCCTGTGCAGTACACCAGCAGTGCTGCGCAGTCACGCTGAAGTAGGACAGCTGAGCTATGCAGTCACTCTGTAGTACACCAGCTGTGCAGTCACTCTGTAGTACACCAGCTGTGCAGTCACTCTGCAGTACACCAGCTGTGCAGTCACTCTGCAGTACACCAGCTGAGCTATGCAGTCACTCTGCAGTACACCAGCTGAGCTGCGCAGTCACTCTGCAGTACACCAGCTGAGCTATGCAGTCACTCTGCAGTACACCAGCTGAGCTATGCAGTCACTCTGCAGTACACCAGCTGAGCTATGCAGTCACTCTGCAGTACACCAGCTGAGCTGCGCAGTCACTCTGCAGTACACCAGCTGAGCTATGCAGTCACTCTGCAGTACACCAGCTGAGCTATGCAGTCACTCTGTAGTACACCAGCTGTGCAGTCACTCTGCAGTACACCAGCTGTGCAGTCACTCTGCAGTACACCAGCTGAGCTATGCAGTCACTCTGCAGTACACCAGCTGAGCTGCGCAGTCACTCTGCAGTACACCAGCTGAGCTATGCAGTCACTCTGCAGTACACCAGCTGAGCTATGCAGTCACTCTGCAGTACACCAGCTGAGCTATGCAGTCACTCTGCAGTACACCAGCTGAGCTGCGCAGTCACTCTGCAGTACACCAGCTGAGCTATGCAGTCACTCTGCAGTACACCAGCTGAGCTATGCAGTCACTCTGTTGTGCACCAGCTGAGCTATGCAGTCACTCTGCAGTACACCAGCTGAGCAGTCACTCTGTAGTACACCAGCTGTGCAGTCACTCTGCAGTACACCAGCTGAGCTATGCAGTCACTCTGCAGTACACCAGCTGAGCTATGCAGTCACTCTGTAGTGCACCAGCTGAGCTATGCAGTCACTCTGCAGTACACCAGCTGAGCAGTCACTCTGTAGTACACCAGCTGTGCAGTCACTCTGCAGTACACCAGCTGAGCTGCGCAGTCACTCTGCAGTACACCAGCTGAGCTATGCAGTCACTCTGCAGTACACCAGCTGAGCTGCGCAGTCACTCTGCAGTACACCAGCTGAGCTGCGCAGTCACTCTGCAGTACACCAGCTGAGCTATGCAGTCACTCTGCAGTACACCAGCTGAGCTGCGCAGTCACTCTGCAGTACACCTGCTGAGCTGCACAGTCACTCAGCAGCCATTGGTCCAGAGCTCTATTCTTCTTGTGCAGTTGGTTCAGACAGACTGCAGGCCAGCTGGGCGTTCCCTAGTGACTGAAACTCTCCCTTCTTGGGTGAAACTGAGGCCAGTTATGTGTCGCTGTGTACTTGGGGGCAGCCTGTAGCTTAGTGGTTAAGGTTCTTGACTGGGACCCGCAAGGTCGGTGGCTTGATCCCCGGTGTAGCCACGGTGAGATCCACACAGCCCTGGCATTTCAATTTTTGTTGTTCACAGCGCTCTTCAAAAGCTGTCAAAGTGCGAACCGCTTACATTATTTGCCACCATATCCCAGGAGTCTCTAGGGGAATTTGTTATTGTGAGAATGCCAACATTGAACTAACAGTGCCAGCTTTCATTTGTTGCATAATTATGTGCCATTAAGCACTGGCACTGAACGGCTCTGTTTAGCTGCAATTATGAGTGCCCTGCCTGTAGCGTAGATGGATAGATATGTTTCTTATTAGATGCTTTCATCCAAGTCAACATAAAGGATGTTGCATACATAGATAAATGCATACATTTTTTCAGTATATTTAGTCCCCTGTGATCGAACCCATAACCTTAGCTTTATCAGTACAATGCTCTACTAACTGACCTATAGGACTATAGATTATGACATTTTATATCGCGCTTTTCTAGCCACTCAAAGCGCCTTACAGTGATGAGTAGGAAACTCACCTCAACCACCAACAATATAGGACTATGTTGTGTGGCTTAGAGTGAGAAATTTCTTCTGACGTTCTCTAGAATTTTTTTAGCAATGCTACTCCCCCCAAAGTGTGCACAGGTGGGTGTGCTGTTCTTTAGAAAGATCTAGAGAGTTTTGGGAAATCTCATCTCCACGAAAACATGAGAGCTGTGGCATTCGGTAATGTAATCCAAGCCATGCTTATGCTACTGTTAGGCGTCTTTGTTCACCGTCCATCTGTGGATCATTGTGTAGCTATGTGAACATCTGAGAAATAGGGTCAGAGAAAGTTCCAGTGCTGTATAGTGGTGTTCA
Source organism: Conger conger (assembly GCF_963514075.1). Taxonomy (NCBI): domain Eukaryota; kingdom Metazoa; phylum Chordata; class Actinopteri; order Anguilliformes; family Congridae; genus Conger; species Conger conger. The sequence goes on from NC_083760.1 coordinate 26,003,914, forward strand.
GACCTCTCTCTGTTGAGCTCTGTGATGGAGTAGTGTCCAGGCCTCTCTGTAGATTTTTATTACAGTGCAGAGTTCTCTGTGGAGTAGCTAGAGCTCTGTATTACTGAAAACGGTGCTCAGATCTCTCTCAGTTAAACTCTGTAGCTAATACTGGGATCTGTTCAGGTCTCACGGTAAAGCTAGTTAATACTGGGGGCTTTCCCAGGTTGGCTTTCTCTGCTGTGCAAGGAAATCCAAGCACTGTGTCCTCCTGTTTTGCATGTGAAATATTTCTGTGCATTGATATCCTGGTTCATCCTGTCACGGAGGAAAGGCAGTTGGTAGCCTCTGTGTGAACAGGATGCCTATGGCTGTACATAGGGACTGTGGGTGTGTGTGTATGATGCCTATTGCTGTACATAGGGACTGTGTGTGTGTTTGTGTGTGTGTGCGCGTGAGTATGCGAGTGTGTGTGTGTGTGTGTGTGTGTGTGTGTGTGTGTGTGTGTACAGGTAGCAGTTGAAATTGTACTTCCCTCTAGGGTCTTTCTGCGAATTTATCCCTGGTTATGGGTATGCACTTTGTTGTACGTCGCTCTGGATAAGAGCGTCTGCCAAATGCCAATAATGTAATGTAATGTAATGTGTACACAGCAGTGACTAACCATTGGGGCTGTACTGTGTTTCAGCACATGTGGAGAATGAAGAACAGTACACCCAGGCGCTGGAGAAGTTTGGGGAGAACTGTGTCTACAGGGACGATCCTGACCTGGGCTCGGCCTTCCTCAAGTTCTCCGTCTTCACGAAAGAGCTTACAGCCCTCTTCAAGAACCTGGTGAGACCAGTGTGCCACTGCACGTGCATGCAAAGGAACTGAGTTTCACTTCATTAATTGAAAAATGGTCATAATGTGCTATGAGGGATTTACAGTTTCAATTTCAGATCATTTTTGGAAATTTACCGATTTGAAATGGAATTGGCTCCAACTCTGGTAGTGACCATCTAACATGTCGCCATTTATAGGCTTTTGAAGCTGTAAAAAGGAACTAAAGAGGACCACAAATAATATTACTCCTTTTTAACCGATTGTAATGAATCAATCTGAAATACATGGCAATAATATATTTGCCCTTTGGGCCTCTAGCTCTAATAGTAATGGCAGTCCTGTAATTTGCTCCACTAGTAAGGCAATTCCAGTATGCTTCAATGAATACATTATTTTGGGGCACAGGATGTTATCCTCGAAATAGACAAAAGGATGCAGTCTACCCAATCCAGGTTTACGAATGCTGTACAGGGCTGGACTGTGTCAAAGTGGTGGCTGGACTGTGACTGTCCTATTTCAGTGATGATTTAAACCTCGCTCTTCCATCTTCAGTTTCAGAATATGAACAACATCATCACCTTCCCGCTCGATAGCCTGCTGAAAGGTGATCTGAAGGGAGTCAAAGGGGTAAGTGTGTGCTTATATCCGCTTACTTAACTACGTGTGCCCGAGTGTGTCCTCGGGGACCTCCTCTCTGAGTGACTCCCACACTGCGATGCCATTGACCAGAGCCCACTGAGACCATCATTCTGAAATGGGTTGTAGGGAGTTCGGTTCAAGCACTACGGTATATGCAGGTGTTGATCCGAGATAGGAGTATCGGCGGCCATTTTGGGCTTGGGCAGGTTTATATCCCAGGTAGGGCACTCTCCTGGTACTTTTAATCACAGGAATTTACCTGAATGTTCTTTCTACAGTAAATAAAGAAAACTCTGTCTGTTAATAAATAATTGTGGGACCATTACTAAATTCCTCATGTCCTTATGTCCACAGTCCAATCCTTATCCCCTACCTCCCGAAACAAGTCTAACCCCCCTAACTTATTTAACCTTATTTAACCAGGGAAACTTTTGAGATCTAAAATTGTTTTTCCAGGCCTTCAGGGTTGAAGGCTTTCGGGCTTTCTAGTGGACTATTTAGTGATTGGTTAAGAGTCAGGTGCTGTACTTTCTGGATGAGCATGGTTCACCTAGAGCTATAAAATGAAACCACCATGCCAGCCATTTTCATGAAAAAACACTCTCTAACTGTAAACATAAAATCATTCCTTCTACAGCCTGTCAATCATCAGTATTTGTTTTGTAAATATCGATGTTATTAGTATATGCAGTAGCATACAGTTTGTACTATTTCTCAGTATTCAGCCTGGCCTATGTTTGATAGTGCTGATACAGGCTCCTGGTATCTGCTTAAGCATTCTGCCACCATTAAGCCAAAGAGTCTGAGGGAGAGGCTGTATCTCATACATTATTCAATACACAAGGTGCATTTCATTTGCAATCCTTACGGAGTGTGTTTTTGCCCATGATTTATACAGTACTTTTGTATCCGTTCTGACCGCAGAATCACAGGCTGCTTTGTTAGTGATTTAACCGTGAATATTAAGCAATAGACAAATACAAAAACCTGTTAGACTTAATTTCTCAGTAATCTGCTGAGTCATCCACTGAGTTGCCAGTGAATGTGGACATGGTCTGCTTGTATCTGAATGGTTCTGGTTAGTAGTTAGGGATAAGGGCGGAATAAACATAAGCAGAAATGGGGGGTGTTTGGATTGGTGTCTGCACGCTCACCCCCTGCCCCCCCCCCCCCCCCCCTCAGACAGTAGTCACTACTGAACTGGGGCCGCTGCCCTGTCTCGAGGGGGGGGCGGATCCTCTGAACAGACATGGAGCTGGGCCAGAGGATTTACACACAGACATGGCGATGATGTCATGGTGGAAGCATGGATTCGCTGATCCCATTGTCATTTCCACAAGCCGCTGCCTTGAAGAATTGTTTCAAGTCAGCGGACTAACTGGCTCTGCTCTCAATTGCTGGCTAACCTATGACACCTGTTTAAAAGGAAAATGTTCAAGGAAACTGAATGAACTGAAGGTGCAATAGGTAAGATTTTTATGTTAAAATATTGATACAAGACCATTGTAAATCCCTTCCTATCATTGAAAAAGTCTCACTGACATGTTGACTCACCCTCTACCTGTTCAAAATATGCAGTTGATGGGCTGGCACTCTGTACCAAAACATTGTTTAGCTGGTTGAAAATTGGTTCTAATTGCCACAGCCAATGGCGTTTCAACTTCATGCTTTCAACTTCAGTGCGTTCACAGAGAAGGGGTGGGATAAACAGTGTTGTGGTTTGAGGTGTATGTTGCTGCAATTCTGCTCTTGACTGTTAGAAGTCCGAAATTACCTATTTTACCTTTAATGAGTATCGCCTTTGCACAAGAACCTGAGCATGAACATAAAACATAACTAACATAAAGCAAGTCTGATAGTTCAGCATTCAATGTTATATTGTTCCACTCAAGCCCAGCTTGATAGATGGAACTAAATGCATACATATATCACACCTTTGAAGGTGTGATATATTATTATATTATGTACACGGACCAATCATTTATTGGTGAAAAAGGGGTACAGGCATGGAAAGAGTGATTGCAGGCATCAATAAAGTAACAAGTTTCAATACATATTTCAGCGTCTCAAGTGCATATTATCATAACTGCTGAGCAACAGTGCCAGCCGCCTGGTGGAATATAAGCGGCTGTAATCTATGCTAAGTAATCGATGTGCATTTTTCAAATATGTATGAGGAGTGCTATAATTTACAGCACACAAAACTGGCTAATTGCTATATTATCCTCTGCACATCCTGATTAGTTACTACATTACTAAATGTGCACATACCACCTAATTGCTACATCATCATCTACAGTACACATCCTGGCTAATTGTGACTTTATCTTCACATCCTGGTTAGTTATTTTCAGTTTGGATGAAAATGATCAAATATGGTATATGAGAAATGTCTCTGTTATGTACTGTACATAACACACTTCTGCACATGACATCAATTTAGCTTGATTCCATTAATGGGATATGAAATCATCCAAATAGTACTTTGAGAGTTGCCTAAGAATTTAATTTACAACCTTGTGTAAAGCTTAGAGCGCAAACGTTTTCATTACTATCCTCCAGGCCCAGTATCAACAGTGACCTCTAACAAGGTGATGTCAGTTTTTTAGAACGGCAAATATGAGATTTGATTGGTCAGAAGGAATGTTGCTTTATATACACGGCTAACTGTGGAGCAATGTGTGTTGCCCTGGAAACAAGCTGTAGCTGGTTTTCCTAAAATATTCCAGAAGTGTATAATTCATTTCTCATTAATCCCACTTCCTGTCCTGCATAGTAGGTAGGCACAGAGAGCAATGGGAGCAGGAGCAGAGGCAGTAGTCAGCTGTTTGCTCTGGGGGATACTTTCTGTGTCAGGAAACTAACTGACCTGGTTTGTGTCCATTAGTCCATTATTTAGCACATTATGTCTTTGCTTACCCAGTGCTTATGGGTTTTCCATCATATGTGTCTATACAGCAGGATATTCACTGAAGCCACTTAAGCCACACATAATGGTTCAACAGCTGCGTCCCACCTAGGGTTCAGTCAGCCTTCTGGGTACATACTCCATGCAATTCTACTGCCCTGCTTTAAAATACAGCTATGCCAGCTTGAAAATTGAGCTGGTCAAGCTGGTCGTAAACTGGTCTAGCTTGGTATGAGCCGGTCAATCAGCATGGCCAAGCTGTTTAACTAGCTAGTGCTAGTACCTTGTCTGTCAACCAGCAACTAGCTGTTTCAAAACATATATTGGGCTGGTCAAACTATGTCAAGCTGGGAGCTGGTCTTAACTGGTCAACCAGCAAGACCACGTCGAGCTGGGAGCTGGTCAGAACTGGTCTACCAGCTACCAGCTACCAGCTGTTTCAAAACCTAGCTTTAGAAGTTTTTTCAGGAGGGTGCTTCACTGTGTTGCCATGTTTTCTTTGGAAGGGATTTTTTTCCTGGGTTTGATCTCCTAGAATTGATCACCCGTCACTTAGAATTGGAAGAGGTGAGAAGGTGAGGCTTCCTGAACCAATGAATGGAGCAAACCACATTCTGCCAGTCACTGACATATCAACTACGGAGAAGACCTTTCTCGCCATAGCTAAATGTGGTTACTTGAAATCCGAGTCCCTCATAATGCATACCCATAATGGCGCTTGCAAGGTCTTGCTCTACCGTCGCCGGTAATGACTGAGTAAAGTAAAGCTAGCATAACACCTGCACCCGCTCTCCAAGTGAAATTCAAGTCCATCCCATTAGTGAGAATGAGATTGACGGGGAGTGAGAGGATGTGGGGGTGGGGGGGGGGGTGGAATGAATGTGTAGAGGTGAGATGTGAGTTAGTGAAAGGGGGATGGGAAAAGAGGGAGGGAGAGAGAGGGAGAGTGTACAGTGTTGATGTCTCTGGGCAGTAAATGAGTGGACTGTGAGTGAACCCCACTTGGACAAGCTCCAGCAGTTCTCTCTCAGCTGACCTGGCACTTCCTCCTGCAGTAACAAGACCAGTTACTGCTGTGTACTGCCACACTGCCACACCTTTTCCACTATTCTCCATTGGTCTCTCTCTGCCTTTCAGATGAATTACAATTTCAAATAACTGATTTTTATTATCATGAGATATTTCGATAAAATTGCTAAAGCTTAGCAAAAAGTAAGCTCACAATAAAATCGGTATGTTTTCATATAAATAAAGTAAATAAAAATGCAATTCAGCATGTGGCTAAATCGTAACATTCAGCGGTCGGCCACATTTTTCCATCAGCAACTGTCTGCTTTTTATTTCAATTCATTATTAATACCTCCAGGGCATTTACGGGACATTAAATAAATACACTGAGGACCACTCGTTCTCCGTGACTTGTGTGTGGTTTGTAAGTGGTGTAATTTTAACATGACTGACAAGGCTGCACTAAAACGATGACTCATGATGTGTGTTATTATATTTGGTCAACAGGGACCACAGAGAGCAGTGTCTATATTACACAGACAGTTTGGCTTGTTAATGCTTCCCTGTTGTTGTTCTTAATGGCATTGTAATTGTTGGCATGGTGGTGGAAACAAATGATGCGTAAAGTTACAACAAATTGACCAGCTGTTGTGTGCCTTTGCCTCTATTGGAAAATCTATTTATATAATTATTGGGGAGTTTATTCAGATTTAGGTACTCATTAGAGAGTTTATTGAGATGTTAGGCTTGGGTGTAGTGCCGACTTTATCTCAAGAACTTTCTCCTCCGATGCTTAAGGTATATTGAATTTACTGGCCAAGGCATACGCATATTTGAACAATCAAGCTTTTGAATCATTCACCTTCCGATCTATGATCTTGGCTGTACAAATGCAAATTGCATCATCGTTATAGTGAATAGCATGACGATAGAATGTCTCTTACTGTACGACACGTCGGGACCACTCATAAATGTGGTTCCTACATAAGAATAAAAAATTTCAATAAGAGAATTGCGCCAAGTTCTCTTTAATCAGTATCTTTAAGAGATTTAAGAACAAATCTGCATGGGGCCCACTGTGTGAAATGACTTCCGAAGGTTACCTTTGACGTATTTGCAGTTTGTAGAGCTTGGTATTTAATGAAGCCGTTCGGATTGAGTACCATTGAGGGTACAACAGCAGAGCCTCCCTTCTAGTTGAAAGCCCAGTTCCTTAACAAGGAGGCTGTTATTCAGTCCGTAGAAGATGTTCCCTGTCACTACTGTAATGGATGGAGCTTTGGATTAGATGCAGGGAACCCCATACTGTCTTAACACAGCGCATGTCCCTCCTGACATTTGAACCTGATATATTCAGGTTTTCGCAGTCCAGCCAGCGAGGGGTTATTTTTGAATGCAGGCCGTTTGTTAACTATTCACTGGACCGCTGGTTTCCAGACACTGACTTGGTTGTTTCTGTGTTTAACTTGTGATGGGGCTGGCTTGGGCTGCTTTCCAAGACTATGTTGAACTTGTCAAACTGCCCGCGCTTGAGTCCTTCTTTTTGTTTCAGCATCACTAAAAATGAAACGGTACATGGCCACAAAATAAACATGGCCGCCATTCAGAATATCTAGGCTCTTCTTCGGTCTACTGGACTGCTTCCTGCAGAGTGTCTGGTTTTACGTTTTCAGCCTGGTCTCAGACCTGCCATTCCATGTAGTGAAAGTACTTTGTACAGTCTGAAATGTACTTTTAACCCCCTTCACCTATGCCACCTAAACTTGTATCTCAGTCAGTCCCACCTCTTTTGCTGAGCCAGGAGAAATTGAAGGTTCAAGTGTTTTCTTACACCTTTTAAATTTGATATCTGATATCAGTTTAGTTCTCTTTTTCTGTACTTCCTAAAAGCATTTATTTCTTTTGTATATTTCTAGTTTCCAGAACTAGACACAAATCGCTAAATGTGGTCTGAGAAATACATAACATAACATTAATATAAACTCTTATGGTTTATGTTTATGTCCCAGAATCGTTTTAGTCTTTGTTAGTTTTGATACAATAGATAGATTCTGATAGACTTGGGTGAACTATTAAACCCAGGTCTGAATTGTACTCAAGTAATTATTTGGCAGTACTCTAGCTATTATTTGCCTTTTAATGGGTCTTTAATCTCATTAACCTGCTGCATACTGATCGCATGTCTCTCTTTTCTCATCCTCACAGGATCTGAAAAAGCCTTTCGATAAGGCCTGGAAAGATTACGAGACGAAAGTGTAAGACCCCCTTTATTGTCTTTTTCATTTGTGTGTGTCGAAATGTAAAAGAAAATCACTTCTGTTTTTAATGTTTGAAATGTTATGTTTATCTCCATAGCAACCAGAGTATACCTCAGTGCTAGGTTAAACTCAGTCTTTCATATTTATGTTTCGCTTAATTCTCCATGCCCATTTCAAATCACATTAAGGGCCCCTTTCAGCTGAGCTTTAGAGGTGGGTGAGTGAAACCATAAATGGGCGGAATTATTATGCAGGACCCACTCCGCTGAACCAATCACCGTGTTGTTCTGCGGACAGCACTGCCTGATTGTCCTGAAATAAAGGAACTTATTTATTTGGAATTGATTTATATTTTCAAAACCATGATAGTAAGCACATATGGGTTCAAATTGTATTTACATTTGATTCAAGTACTTCTCTGCATTTGACTAAGCTTGCCTTTTTTTTGTAGTGGAAAGTTTTTTGAACCCAGAGCAGATATTAAGTCTTTCCGGATAGAATGTTCATTGTGAGATGTGAGTGGGTCACCATTGAGCTGTAAGAGCTGGCAAACTGCTGATAAGCACTTGAGGATCTACAAAAGTATGAAAAAATGACATTTACTGAGCATTAGACACTTCAGTTTTCTCAGTCTGTGCCTTTGTCTGCCTTTACTTATTACCCTGTGACGAGAGAGTGAGGCTTCAAGAACCATAGAGTGGGGTTTAAAGATCAGACCGTGTGCTGTTGGTCACTGGACTCTCGGTAAGTCCCAATACTCAAAAAAATACATTTACAGAGTATTGGGACGCACCTACTGTCCTCTGTTGCGAACAATTGGTTCAAATCACTGTGTCAATGAAAACATATGATGCTAACATTTATTTCTGGGGTCATGACAACTCTGTCATCTCAAATGCTGCACCTGTTTTTTTTTTTTCAAATGCAGGGAAACATTGCCGTTGACGACCTGCTTCAGTTATCATTCTGTGTGATTACAGTCATTGTGGTTTTATCGCATGCAGTGATGTGTGAAATTTTATAGCCCTTTTATATATTTTACAAGCTGCAAAGGACATTCTTTACTGAAAGGGTAATTCTTTTTCTTTTAAAAAAGCTGATGCGGTTTGTTCGGGTCAGTCGAGACCCAGGTCTCCGTGGTTCCTGATTGGGCCCGCTGTCCGTCAGGCCCCGCCCTGTTTCTTAGGTTTGCTGATGGAGAGCTGAAGGTCTCTCGTCCATCGCCTTTTTGTGACGAGTCATTTCGTATTTACAGACAAAGAGAGATGAAGTACTTTACCTCAAACACTTCTCTGGCCCCTGCCGCGCTAAACTGGTTTGCGAGCGCCCGGTTGTCTCCGTCTCTGTTTGAGCTCCATTTGATCTTGGTCTGTCGGCTGGCATGGGCTTCAGAGTCGAACGACGGCGCGCAGATGTCGGCTAATAAACGCGGCGCCCCCGCCTCGTCGGGAACGGCCTCTGTAAATAATGGAATGACTTGCTGGCTGGCGGAGGATTATTCGTTTGACGTGTGTCTGCCGGACCCTTTTTAAATCGAAGCGTTGCTCCGTTCCGCGTGACGAGATGTCGCGACGCAGCATTTGGCTGTAGCTTGGCTGGAGCTTGGTTGTTTTTTTTGGGGGGGGGGGGGGGATTGTGTGTCTGGATTAAAATCAGAAAGGCTCCTGCAGAAGCCCAGAGGACTGGGGCTGCAGGAACCTGAAGCTTGGTTTTAATGAACCGCCTCTGACCGGCTTTTCTCGACCGTGGCAGAACCGCATGAGGGTGTGCAGCTCTGTGGCCCTTCTTATGTGGGGGTGAGGGGGGAGTGGGGAGGGCGGGAGGGCTTTGCTGCACCCCCGTAGGGTACATGCCACTGTAGCATACGGAAAAGAATGCCCTGCTGCATGGTTTGGTGCCCGTTTTGTGTGTGTGTGTGTGTGTGCGCGTGCGTCTTTGCATTTGCGTGTGTGTGTGCCTGATTGTGAGTGCATGTGTGTGTGAGTGCGTGTGGGTATGTGTGCAAGTCTGTCTGTGTGTGTGAGTGCAAGTGTGTATGTATGTGTGTGCGTGATTGTTAGTGCAGGTGTGCATGTGTATGTGTGTCTTTTTGTGTGTGCATGTGATTGTGAGTGCATTTGCGTATGTGTGCACGTCTTTGTATGTGCATGATTGTGTGTGCGTGTGTGTATGTGTGTCTGTCCTTGTGTGTGCGTGAGTGTGTGTGTGTGTGTGCCTGATTGTGCAGGCGTGTGTGTATGTGTGCACGTCTTTGTGTGTGCGTGAGTGCATGTGTGTGTGTGTGGCCGGTCTGGAGCGCCCTTTGACCTCTGGCACTGTCGACCCCGCAGCACTAAGATCGAGAAGGAGAAGAAGGAGCACGCGCGGCAGCACGGGATGATCCGCACGGAGATCAGCGGCGCCGAAATCGCAGAGGAGATGGAGAAGGAGAGACGCTTCTTCCAGCTCCAGATGTGCGAGGTCAGAGTTCAGAGGTCGCCTGTCGGTCCTGTTCACCAACTGGCCGGGGATACCAGATTTCATCAATACCGTGTTCACCGTATTGCAGAGTTGCCTAATCTATAATGATTCAAAAGTGCACAGACTTTTGGAATTGCCAGATCGGGAAGATTGTTCTAATCTGCGATACTTCATGCTTGAATTGTGAAAGGATATTTGTCTGGTATTTGTATGCTTAAAATAGTGTTTGAAATAAAGATAATATGCTAAACCAGTTATATATGTCATTCAAGTATTAGAAGTAACAGTAAGAGAAACTCTTGCTTGTGCAACATGGTAGATTCTCATTGTGGGGTGTTTATGTTTGGCAGTACCTCCTCAAAGTGAACGAAATCAAAGTGAAGAAGGGTGTGGACCTGTTGCAGAACCTCATCAAGTACTTCCATGCCCAGTGCAAGTAGGTCCTCGGGTTTTGCTTTAATGTGTACGATGTGTTCCGGAAACTTCCGGCGCAGAACCATGACTTCTCTACTGTGCTCAGCTTCTTCCAGGACGGGCTGAAGGCCGTCGACAACCTCAAACCCTCGATAGAGAAACTGGCCACGGACTTGCACACGGTGAGAAAAAGCAGAGTGGTTTCAGAGGGTTCTTTCAGGATTGCTCGATCCCATCACACGTGGACATTTACCTGCACAGTAGAAACCAGACCTGGGTCAAATACGGAATTGTTTTGCGTTCAAGTACTTTCCTGTGCTCGATTGATCTTGCCTGGCACAATTGAGCCAACCAAGAGTACCAGAAGGGGGGGTTGGCAGTTTTTGAGAGTATTTCATAGGTTCCAATACTCTAAACAAGCTCAGTAAAACATATAAAAGTATTTGAATCCAAAACAATTGGATTGGATCCCCAGATAAAACAGGCCCAGGATGAGGAGAGGAAACAGCTGACCCAGTTACGCGATGTTCTGAAATCAGCGCTGCAGGTTGAGCAGAAAGAGGTAAGAGCTGTTCCTGTCAACCAGTCTGTCAATCCATCAGTTAACCAGTCAGAAAACAATCCCATAATCCCTGCAGCTCATCAATCAGTTGACCAACAATCACTTTCAATCATGGTACCATTTTTTTTAATACACCTGAAATTGGTAGCCCTGGAAACAGTAGCTTCATTCCCTCCCCTACTCAGTCAGTCTTTCTCTCACTTATTCACTTTCTCTCACTTATTCACTCTCTCTCTCACTCTCTCACTTATTCACTTTCTCTCACTCTCTCACTTATTCCCTTTCTCTCACTCACTCTCTCACACTCACTTATTCACTTTCTCTCACTCTCTCTCAATCTCACACACTCACTTACTCACTTTCTCTCACTCTCACACTCACTTGCCCACTTATTTACTTTCTCACTTTCTCTCACTCAATCACTCTCTCACGTTGTGTAGCATCTGCTGTGATTAGATTTGGAATGGATATGATGCAGGACAGCATCAGTGCATCAGTGCTGGTGTATGATTCTTCAACCAGCAGTTCAGCCCTTTGTCTCAGGTTTAATAATGTTGTTTCAGAGAGGAGGACTCCATTATTTAGGGCTCTAAGAACTCTACAGGCTAGTCTTTGTGCTCTATGCCCTTAACGTAAACGACACACTTAAGCAAGTTTAACTTTTCCATTAGTCCCTTGTGAGTATACTAGTCTCATAAAATTTTATGAATCCGCTTCTTGGCTATAAAGAGCATAACACGTTTTCAATTTGATACTGAATTAATGGCGTATGATTAGTGTAAACCACCTTGCCGTTAGAGAGAATAGGAGGGACGGGTCCTGATTTACTGCGGTATTGTGTAAGAGTGTCTGTTTTATGTGCCGTCGTTGAAGGTTCTCTGTCTGAATGCTGATCTCTCTTTCCTTCACTGCCTCCTTTGTGAACCAAGTCTAGGAGAGTAAGTGTCGTTTGCCTGTGTGTTTGTGTGTGTGTGTGTCCCTCCCCGGCTGTGTCCCTGTGCGCTTATGATCAACCGCCATCAATTTGCAGATGATAACAACAGTCATTTTAGTGTCATACTCTGAGGCAAAACACCGTTCCTGACGTATAATTTTTTGGGAGTAACAGCCTCCATGACTTTCATTGTTTTCCTCAGGTGATGACATCATTCATGACTTTGACTTTTATATTGTGAGGATAACACCATTGTAATTTATCATGCTCGTGCCTAGTTTTATATTGTCTTGTAAAAAGCAGATGGAAACCTGCAATTTGTTCTCGCTGAAAGCCCCCCCCCCGCATGTTCTCACTCCTGTCTCATGCATGCAATCACCTCTGTAGGCTATGTATTGAAATGCTTTCACTCAGAGGGAGAGGGAGATGGAGGCAAAATTGTGAGGCTGTACTTATCTACCTGTGTCTGTTACTATTGTTGAAGGATTCCCAGGTGCGACAGAGCGCCACCTATAGTCTACATCAACCCCAGGGCAACAAAGAGCATGGCACTGAACGCAGCGGTAACCTGTACAAGAAGAGTGACGGGTGAGAGTACACACACACACACACACACACACACCCCTGTCATTCTCTCTCCCTCTCTATCATATGCCCATGTATGTGTGTGTGTGAATGCTATTCTGAATACAGTGTTAAACGGTGTGTGTCCACAGGCTGAGGAAGGTGTGGCAGAAGAGGAAGTGTTCTGTGAAGAACGGATACCTGACCATCTCTCACGGAACGGTGAGACACGGTTATCCTGTAGGCATCTGTTAGAGGCCACACACACCTTCAGTACACACTTACACTGATCTTACACACTTACCCGCTTGCTCACCCCGTGAATTTGTTAACTCCTCCCAAATCTACAGACAGTAAACACTCTAGGTTCAGTACGCATTCACTCACACTCACACATTAGCACACTCTCACTCACGACATGAATGTGTGCGAACCCCTCGCGAATAAACACCTCCTCATTTGCGGCTCTTGTTATGCCCCAGTTAAACTGGAGGCAGGCAAGCAGCCTGTTGGAGCCCAGAACCAAGCTGTCAGAGGTTTGTTCCAGACGAAAGCCCTCAATTGAATTCATTTCCATGTTCCTCATTAGGAAAATGTGCTGCATTTGCTTCAGCATTCATTTAGCCAAGTAACTCCTGCCCTGTATTATTCTCATATAAAACTAGAACCATTACATAAAAAATCCATGTCCCCCTGTTTTTATTTTATTTCTCAGCCTCATAATGGCTTCCTTGACTGGCATTGGCACAACTCTGGTCCTCATGTTGACACATGCTAATAACAGGCTCCAAAGGCAATGAAAAGTCAAAAGAATCAAGACTAGATACTGAACGCTTTCTTAAACCTGCACTAAGAAAGCAATGGAATACACCCGACTAATAAGAAACAGATGAGAAGCCAACTGTCCAATTACTTTTGGTTCCCGAAAATGGAGGTACTACGTATGAAAGGAGAAGTAATTCCTACACAGATCATCCAATATGGAAGTGAATCCCTTCAGATTGAAAGTGGCAGTGCTTTTTAACACTGTTCATTGCTTCATTTCAAATCCAATGTGTGTGAGTACAGAGCCATAAAAACAGGAATTGTACCACTGTCAAAATACTTATAGACTGCACTGTACAAGAGTCTTTACACCACAGCTTACAGTATATCTCGGATTACTGACAGGAGCCTTCTCTCCACCATTTCTTTTCCTCCCTTACCTCATCAGGACAGCTTGTGTCCACATAACTCGGCTACTCTCCAAAAGTCAGGCCAGGTCACCGCACTGATCTTCCCTGAGATCCATTTCATTCTATTAGCGTACATATACTCCCCTTCTTTCCCCATTGTCTGAAGGAGAGAGAAAGCGAGAAAGAGGGGGAGGGAGGTAAAGCAATCCCATCTCCATTTAGGCCTTCTGAAACGCTAGCCCGTCTTTCCCACCTTACTTAAGAATCGGACTGCAGGCTAATCCTCAGATGAAATCGTAATGGCCCGAGGATTTATAGATTAGATTAGAGAACCTGCGTAAGAAAAATAAAGTGTTATACGAGTACTCCCTTTGCGATGCCTTGAGCTTTCAGTGCTGAAAGAAGAAACACAGTCTGCAGCCTAAGTGCTGTTAGCATTTAGCTTGTCCACGGCTAAAGGTTGATTATTGGGAAAATACTTTCTCAATCTCGTACTTGTGATTAGAAGGATTTGACTGTTGTCAAATCATTCTATTGCGTTGTGCTGTATGAAAACAGTTTTAGATATGAATGTAATCAATTGCCAGATTAATCAAATATGCCCTAGTCTTTATCTTTGTTGTACTCTTAGCACTTGAAATTGTACTTCCCTCTAGGGTCTTTCAGCGCACTTGTCCCTGGTTATGGGTATGCACTTTGCACTTTGTTGTATGCCGCTCTGGATAAGTGCCAAATGCCGATAGTGGAATGTTTAATTGAAATGGAAAGGTAGCGGTGTGCTGTGTGTGGATGGTTTTCTTATCTTTGTTCTTTTTGGTGTAACTGGTATTGTAAATGAGGGGCTCTTCCTGAATGCGTTTCAGAGGTTTCAAATCGCTGTGCTTCTCTCACCCAGGCCAACAGACCCCCAGCGAAGCTCAACCTGCTCACCTGTCAGGTGAAGCACAACCCGGAGGAGAAGAAGAGCTTCGACCTGATTTCACGTATGTATCTTCTCTGCTGTTCTTCTCCTCTCTTCAGAGTTCCTCCTGGATCCTGGGAGAAGCTCCTCTTGCCGGAACACAGACCTTAAATGCGTAATTGTTCAAATACTTTTCTTTGCCTTACAGAGTTTTTCTGGTGTATTAGAAAAATACTATTAAATACTCAGTGGTGCAAAACCTCTGGTCCTCTCGGTTGGCTCAATTGCTGTAGGCAAGATCAGTCTAGCGCAGAAAAGTATTTGAATCCAAAACATTTATGTATTTCACCCAGGTCTGCTGGCGCACATTTTACAGAATCACAGTTTGGTCTAATTTCACATAGCTAGACAGGTATTTCTCTTCCTCTTTCTCTTTTTCCTTTACTTCACTGTTGGCCCTCCAACAGCAGTGTTCTGCAGTGTTAATGTTTGCCTCTGTTTTGTACACCTGCAGCAAGTCATTCTCTCTGCCAATTTCTCTCTCTTTCCCTGCATCTCCCTCTCCCTCCCTGTCTCTCCTTTGAAAATGGTGCAGTTACACAGAACACTTGCAGTAAGACAAAAGAGGTTATGAAATGATTCAGAGGAAATTTCCAGAGCTCATATAGCACAATTACTGTATGTCATTCATTCTCAGTTAACTGATAGCACTCCAGCTATTGAGAGAGGTAGAAAAGCCAGTCGGGGCTCATAAAATGTTCATAGCCAAAGCCAAGCAAGGCATTCAATCCGGTCCCTTTCATTCAGTATTGAGGTTGTAGCTGAGCTGTTGCAGGGAAGATATTTGTACCAGTGGCATAGTGCTGAATTGGGTGAGAGCTGGCCAAGGTGGTGCATTGGGTAACCTGGCCAACATGGAAGGGAGGGGTTTGTAATGCTATGATGAAGCATCTGGACTTGTAATCAGAAGGCTGCAGCTTTAATTGGCTGTTAAGCAGTGCAGTAAGTAGTAGGATATTAATAATGTATGGAGCTGAAAAATGGAAATTGAAAATTAAAATGGACTCATCCATTTTACGTGTAACCTGTAAACTATTTCTGTAAACTGGTAAAACATAAACAAGTGTAAACACCATGAAATAAAAACTGTCCTTCGAGAAATAACACATCAACACATTCAATCTACCGTTCCCTTACTTTTGCACTGTATAACAATGCAAACAGGGGACATTAAAATTTTTATGTGGGTAGTATTTACAATGTTCCTCTGTTTGAGTTTGTTTTAAAGACATTCCATCGCTAAATCGATTAAATCTGTGTTCTTTTGCAATTTCACAAACATTTCTTTAACTTTTCACGTGTGGTTTGTTTATTGCAGTCGTGCCCAGTGGCCTTTCATAAAAGAGCCATTCAGAAGGCCCATGAGGTGCTCATGTGATTCCTCCTTTCTTTGAAAGAGTCGTTGCTTTCCTCCAGTCCCCTGGTGTCTGTGAAAGGCTCCTCTTTTTCTTGGTACTCAGATGGTCCGGCTTCTCACAGCTGTCATAAATGTGTTCTCTCCTTCTCTCGCAAACAGACGACAGAACGTATCACTTTCAAGCTGAGGACGAGCCAGAATGTCAGATGTAAGTCTGCATGACCTCCAGTGGAGACCGCCACCACTCCTACTCCTCAAACCCCTCCCTACTCCTTCTTCTCCTCAAACCCCTCCTCCAACCCCAATACCTGCTCCCTGATTCAACCCCTCCTCAAGCCCTAATACCTGCTCCCTCTGTTTCAACCCCTCCTCCAACCCCAATACTTATTCCCTCTGTTTCAACCCCTCCTCCAACCCCAATACCCGCTCCCTGTTTCAGGACACTGCCACATGTGAAATGTGTGAGTGTTTGAATCGGTGAGCGTGCGGGTGAGCATTACCGTGAATGAGCGAGTATGTACGAGTGTGTGAGCCGGTAAATTCATGTATGACCGTGAGTGTGAGTTTCCTGTCGTCACGCCGAGGTTCACTGACCCGTCTGTGACCCTTCCTCTGCAGATGGATTTCCGTGCTACAGAACAGCAAGGAGGAAGCGCTGAACAACGCGTTCAAGGGCGACCAGCACGTGGGCGAGAACAACATTGTGCAGGAGCTGACCAAGGCCATCCTGGCCGAGGTGAAGCGCATGAGCGGCAACGACGTGTGCTGTGACTGCGGGGCGCCCGGTGAGCAGCACGGCATGCTGGGAAGTGGGAGAGGCAGTGTGTGGGAGGCACAGGATGTACATGTGACTCCGCACTGGGGAGGGGGGGTGCTGTGGAAGAGTTTGGCTTTTCACTGCCACGACTTAGGAAGAATTTTGAAATCTGGCTATTGGTTTTCCGTAAAACTGGAAATTCCATAATTCCAAAATGTATATGCTGTTTGTGTATCTTTGTGTTTCTGTGTGTGTGCACCCGTGCGTGTGTGTTTGTATGCTTGTATCAAGATGCTTTTCATCACTCAAGTCTCAGCTCTTCTATACCTCAGTCTTTGCTCATTTTGTGCACCCCATCTTAAAATGATACTTGTGGGGGTGCATACTCTATGGTCGGGTATCAAATCTGCACTGTGCCACGAGCGACTATGGCCAGCAGCCCTACAGTGTTGATTTATAAGTGGCTCTAGTGATGCCTGAGGATGGGGTCGTTTGAGAGAAAAATGGGCAAAGCATATAGTACATTTTAATGAAATTGTACTGTTTTCTGCCTGACACCAACATTTTACCGTAAGATATTTTTAGAAATCCACCGGTCGAAATCTTGAAACTAATTGGGCAATGTAACTGATTGGACCAATGAAGTCAGCCACCTCTTCACTGTATATCAGATGCGGTCAATAACTCTTGACATAACCTCTTCCTCCCCCCAGGCCCCACTTGGCTCTCGACAAACCTGGGAATCCTGACCTGCATTGAATGTTCCGGAATCCACCGTGAGCTGGGCGTGCACTACTCCCGCATACAGTCCCTCACGCTGGACGTCCTCGGAACGTCCGAGCTCTTGGTGAGTTCTGGGATCTTCGCCGGAAAACTCGCCGGGGAGGCCCGGTTATTCAGAATCCCATCCTATCTGTGCATTGATGCATTACAGTGCTGAATTACATTATTGTGTTCATGCCCAAGGGACAGTTTCACTGATGTAGGGCTCTTTATGGTTTGTGTGATGGTATTATAAGCTTCAAGCACCATAGCGGTGCAGTACTTTTATATTCCCAGGACCCCATTTTTCAAACCATCTATGTGTTGTCTATTACTTAGCCCTATGCTCAAAGACCAGTCTACAACAGTCTACTTGAGATGACTGGCTCAGGCAGTAAGAGCAGTTGTCTGGCAGTCGGAGGGTTGCCAGTTCGATCCCCCGCCAGGGCTGTGTCGAAGTGTCCCTGAGCAAGACACCTAATCCCCAAATGCTCCTGACGAGCTGGTCGGGGCCTTGCATGGCAGCCAATCGCCGTCGGTGTGTGAGTGTGTGTATGAATGGGTGAATGGAGAAGCATCAAATTGTACAGCGCTTTGGATAAAGGCGCTATATAAAAAAAAATGCCAGCCATTAAATGCCAGCCAGCCAAACTTGACACGGTGCGTTTCGGAGATGCTATGCACTCTTTCTCTCTGATGGAAAATGTAAGACACTGATGGTAAGGTCACTGTAATAAATTTTAAGATTCAGTTTTCAGCGTGGAAGGAAACCAAATGCAACCATACAAAAACGCAATGATAGAAAGTCTGTCTCATTGTCCTTATTGAAACAGAATCTAATTGCTTTGTCCATTAGGCCTATTGAATTAGGATATTTGTTGAACATTTCAGATCAATATTGACTGTAAGTATGGTGGTATGAAGTTAGACTTGTTCTCATAGATCACTGTCTGGGTGTAATCAACATTATGATTTAACCGTCTACAGTACAGTTGCTTTAATAAATTGTTGTTGGGAAGTGTCTTCATTTTTTATGATGTAAGTATTTTGCTCCACAGAATAACAGTTTTTAACACTTTCTCACTGATATGTTTGTATTGCCATGCTAGCCCATAAGTCAATGTGGACATGAACATCTGTCAAATAAACAAACAAACAAACAAATTAATTAATTAGCTTTCTATAGCCGACTTAAATGATCAGATATGCTCAGTGACCACTTTATTAGGTAGACCTTTAAACCAGCTTGTTAATGCAAATATTTAATCAGCCAATCATGTGACAGCAACTAAATGCATTACAGCATGCTGAGGTTCTGCTGTTTTTCAGACCAAAGGTCAGAATAGGGAAGAAATGTGATCTAAGAGACTTTGACCGTGGAATGATTGTTGGTGACAGGGTGGTTTGTGTATCTCAGAAATTGCTGATCTCCTGGGATTTTCACGCACAACAGTCTCTAGAGTTTGCAGAGAATGGTGCGAAAATCCAACAACATCCAGTGAGCAGCAGTTCTGCAGGGCAAAAACAGGCTGCAGGCTAAATTAAGTAGAATAAGTAAAGAAAAGAGCAAGAATGAAGTGCAGCCAAGCAGTTAATGTTCAAATTGAGGTAATTAAAAAGGTTTGCTCTCTAATGGGGCTACTTAGGCAGTGCCAAGTCGGTTTTTGTGGTCAGGCACAATGAATATGCAGTGTTTTCATTGAACTGCACTTGAGGCTCTTTAGACAGCTTTGATTGGCTTCCTTGATAAATGTAATGAATGCCCCTCTGCTTTCTGTTCTGAGTTACAACCATACATGTGGTATTGGCTTAGCACTTACTCGCACCTCAGAAGTAATTCTTTTTTTTTTTTTGTGTGTGCGTATTATCCAGTTGGCTAAGAACGTGGGGAATGCAGGCTTCAACGAGATCATGGAGGCCTGTTTGCCAGCAGAAGACCCAGTTAAGCCCAACCCCACGAGTGACATGTAAGCCACGCTGTCCTTCTGCTGTCTGATCCCTGCTCTCCCACGAGAAACTTGAACTCACTTTTCTTACCACCCCTACTCTCTTAATTTCCCACTTTTCTACCACCCACTTTTCTGCACAGGGAATGACTTGACATATGTTCATAGTCTAACAACCAGCCCTATATGAATTGTACCTTATCTGGAGTGTTCGGTTGTTTGTTGTATGACGTTGATATGCACGGATTTGTACGTCACTTTGGATAAAAGCGTCTGCTAAATGTAATGTAATTGAGCCAATTTGACGGTTCATCTTGGTCACATGACCTCAGTGACCTTTGGAAGCATTGGGGGAAATGTAAACGGGTTGCATTTAACACAGGAGTATTTGTAGGCGATTGTTCCATGACCCTGATGATGTCGTACAATAAGGGTGTCGTAGTCTGATGTCATACGCGTTTCCTCCCTGGCATTTCAGGCAGGCACGGAAGGACTTCATCACAGCCAAGTACACGGAGCGGCGGTTCGCCCGGAAGAAGTGTCCGGACACCGCGTCAAAGCTGCATACGCTCTGCGACGCGGTCAAAGCCCGCGACATATTCTCTCTTGTCCAGGTGTACGCTGAGGGCATGGACCTGATGGAGCCCATCCCCCTGGCCAATGGACATGTGAGTCCACCCATCTCCCCTCCTCCAAAGGCTCTGTCTAACCACACCACCGTCTGAATCTGCCATGCAGAATTGTGCCATTGGTTAAATCAGCTTACAGAATTACACCACTGTTTCAAGTAAAATTTGACAGTCTGACAGTTTTTTGTTGTGCTCGACAAAACACTATTCGGATTTGGCATTGTAACACTAGTTCAAAAAAGTTTAAAAAAAATCATCATACTGACATCCCAAATTGCTCAACTGTTGCAGTCAAGTGTATACTTGCTCAACTGTCACACACAAATGTTACAGTACTCACTGGATTTTGAAATCGAAGATAATGACATGTTGCAGAGAGAATGAATATGAAATGTACAGTTAACATTTTGTGTTAAACAGGTATGGCATTTTACCTTAAAATGCACAATGCCTTGCACGTATTGTATCCTTTAAATGTTCAACTGAAGTATTTACGTGTTTGAACCCGTGTCATTACCCACTGTTTCACAGGAGCAGGGAGAGACAGCGCTTCACCTGGCTGTCCGGCTGGTGGACCGGACCTCTCTCCACATCGTGGACTTCCTGACCCAGAACAGGCAAGGAAAAACGCTCCCTCACGTACCCCGTCACCTCAGAAAAATGAGTCGGCACTATTTCAGACTATATTTAGACTGGGCAGACAGCGGTGAGCCGGTGGTATAATTCAGAGGGGGTAGGCTAAAATGATACACACTGTGGCAGGCCATACCTCTACCTGTGATGAGGAATGCGATAGCAGGCTAATGTGCGGGCTGTGTTGTTCCTTCTCATGTCCCGCAGTGTGAACCTGGACAGGCAGACGTCGAAAGGGAGCACAGCGCTGCACTACTGCTGCCTGACGGACAACAGCGAGTGCCTGAAGCTGCTGCTGAGAGGGAAGGCCACCATA
This sequence comes from Conger conger, assembly GCF_963514075.1. NCBI lineage: Eukaryota > Metazoa > Chordata > Actinopteri > Anguilliformes > Congridae > Conger > Conger conger. Next base: position 26,025,001 of record NC_083760.1, read on the forward strand.
GAGATCGGTAAGACACCCCACTTCCCGCTTCTTAACCTATTCTCCTATTATGTTAAGCGTTTATGACCGCTTTTAGATTAGGGGGCAAATTGACCCAAACAGTGTAGGGATTATTGACACTTTCTGTGTCGCCTTCTTATTGTCTCCCAAATTACTAGTCTTTTATCCTTAAATATGAAAAATCCCTGAGAAACATTTCATTTTAGAGCCTGAGGTAGAGGACATAAAAGTTTAGCACCTGTATGGGAAAGTAACACCAGAATCATCCACAAAAAAAGATTAATTTTGTTCAGCTACAGAGGGTCAAAATAAGCCCATACAACACATGCAGTTGGTGCAGGACTTCTGAAAACATCGCATTATGTTTATTGCATGTTTACTGTTTAATCCCACCAAAATAGAAAATTCATACAGTATCAAGATAAAAAATAGGTTAACTGGTTTTTAAGAGATGTCAAACACTGAATAGGGTCACATTGACCCCAAGCATAAGAGTTGGGTTAATGTATTTGTGTAAATAAAACTCAAATTCTGTGATTAGTTATTTACTTCAGCATAAACATTTATTGCGTATTTACTGAAGCGAGTCCAGTACACAGTACTGCCCCACTTTGGATTCAAACCTACAATTGGGGATTCAAACCTTTTAAAGCTACTCGTGGACTTGCCCCTGACTGTTTAAATTAACTTTTAGTAAAATACCTTCTTGTCAGATGCTCCAGATAATAACTTTCAATCCAGTGCCCTGAAATCTGACCTTGCCTCCATTACAATAAACTGTGAAACCCAGGTATCAGCAATCTAGTCGTAGTGAGTTGCTTCGTTAATTTAGTTAATGCAGTTTGCCACACAAGCGGGCTGTTCACAGGCCATATTTGATCTTTTCTCCAGCTGCAAACTGTCAGTTCCTTAAGGGGATTCCCCATAGTCCCGTTAATCAGTGACTCGAGCAGCCAACAGGATAAACAGAACTGGAGAAGCCCCTCCCCCCAACATGCCTCTCCTGTCCCAGAATTCCCTGCTCTGGCTCCCCCCCCCCCCCCCCCCCACCCCACCCCACCCCTTACCACTACTGCTTTCTCACAATCAGACTTTTGTTTTTACTCTGACTAATTTCCCAGTGATAAGAAACTGAAGAAACACAGAGACTCAGAATTGAGTGTGGGCCTCTTTGCCCTCTGAGGCCTGTGGGAAACCTGCTTTCATAATGACACTGGGACAGAAGGGGATGTGAGACATGCTTCTGTGCTACAGTAACGCACTCTCACTGCACTCTCTGGGCCCTGGGTGTCCCTCAGGAAATCAGCAGCCTACATCCAGCCCCGTTGCAGTGTGCTTCTTCTAACAGATTCAGTATTAGCTTGATTGAGTAGTGCCATAAAAGTTCAACGGCCAACGTCTAAACGCTTTGCGAAAGAAGGGAGAAAGGAAGGTTTCCAAGAGGGGAAGGATTGAGTGTCCCTCAACAGGGTAGTCTATGAGCAGTGTTGATGCTGCTACCAGCGTGAGTTGAAGCTATTATGAGGGTCACTGCCTGTGCGCAGCACCGCGATCAGTAATCAGTAGTGTTGAAGCCACTGTGAGGCTCATTGCACACGCTCATTACAGCCAGCAGTCGTCTGCCATTCGTTCCCCAGGCCCTTATGTGTTACACACCATTAAAGGCTTCATGGTCCGCCAGACGGACACAAGCATATTCCATCTGCTTCGTCGGTCTCATTTGCATATTTTAAATGTCTCCGCAGCGAACGAAGCGGGCGAGACGCCGCTGGACATCGCCCGGCGACTGAAGCACCTGCAGTGCGAGGAACTGGTGAGGACAGCCTGTTCTGGACGCTTCTATTGGAGGGGCTAGAGAGGGTGGGAGTCAGGCTGTTTGTAGTACAGGGGGGGTTTATTAATCCGAGGACTGGGGGGACCGGGGCAACCTGTTGCCTAGTGGCTAAGCTACATGACCGGGACCTGGAAGGTTGGTGGTTCAAGCCCCGGCATAGCCACGATAAGATCTGCAGAGCTGTTGAGCCCTTGGCTCTGCATTGCTCCAGGGGGGATTGTCCCTTAGTCTAATCAGCTGTAAGTCGCTTCGGATAAAAGCAGCAGCTAAATAACACATTATTTATATATTTAAGGCCAAAGGTCCAGTTTAGTCACTGTCATGAGGGTGTTGTTTCTAGCTTTGCCCACTCAATTTGGACAAATTCATTTGACAGCTCAACCAGGCTCTGGCGGGGAAGTTCAACGCCCACGTGCACGTGGAGTACGAGTGGCGGCTGCACCACGAGGACCTGGATGAGAGCGATGAGGACCTGGATGAGAAGGTTGGAACATTACTCACAACACTCCTTTGAGAACAGCGATTCCCGGACTCTGGGTCACGGCCATTTGGTGGCCCATGACAGGTGTTGAAGTGGGTTGCAGGAAATGGGTGGAAACTCTATTGTACTCTTCCCATTGACAATAACATGAGTCAAATGAAACACTGCATGTGTTACATTCACTGCAGACTGTAGTATGCTTTGGTTTCACACAAAAAAAAAGAAATGCCATATTGGAAGGTACTTGGGGCTACATTTCCATGATGTGTTGGTCACAGAATGTACAGTCTGTGAGGTCCAAAAGTCTGAGACCACTAGTGAAAATGCTAATTAATTTAATTAAAACTTTTTAATTACAAATTATGTTCTCAGCAAAACAGTTTGAGTGAAAAGTTGAATCTTTGAAAATTACATTAAGTTCAGAAGTTAGTATTTTGTATGTCCACCTTCTGCTAGTTCTTGCAAAGCTTTGAAATAAATTTCATTTGTTTTATTCTTTTCCAAAATCCTGAAACTTTCTCTTTATTTTGTCATTACATGAAAAACCCCCTCCAGATTTTCTATGTGTTCACAGACTTTTGGACCCCACTATCTCTCTCATTTAACAGGTCATGGGCTTAGAAAGTTTGGTAATGCTGCCTTGAGGTTCAGTAACATTTGTCAGGATATTGCTCTGACACTAATGAGAGTATTTCTCTGAAGCTCATTAGAGCTTGGATTAAGTGAAAAATGAAACATGACGACAGGAAAAGCTGGTTCTGTTCATATTTTATGAAGAAATGGTTATTTAAAAGTGTAGGTCACCAGTAATGTCAAAATGACCCCCCCCCCCCCCCCCCCCCTCTCTCTCTCCACCAGCCCAGTCCCCACCGGCGGGACGAACGACCGGTCAGCTGTTACACGCCGGGCAGCAGCCCCGCCCAGCCTAGCCCCGCCTCCCTCGCCCGAGACGCCGCCAGCCTGGTGAAGGACAAGCAGCGATCCTTCGTGCCCAACCTGGTCAACAACGAGACCTACGGCACCATCCTCATGGGCAATCCCCCGCCCCCCGGCCAACCAGGGCTCCCCGTCACCACCACGGCCCCCCCACTGCCCCCACGCAACATCGCCAAAGGTGAGCGCCGCTAACCGTTCATTACTGCGTCCTATCACTGGACCAGGCACCAGGGGGCAACATTTCCAAAGTCTTTACATTCCACTGGGGAGTGGGGACCCAGTGGAATCCATTGTGTGCGGTTGGGGTCAAAACCCACACGCACATTCTCCGGGAAGGATGGTGTCATATTCAACAAACACCACCAGTGTTGATGCAGAGTAAATTTGAGACGATCATTATCAGATCGGGGCCAAATATATTTGGATTCGAATACCTTTCTACGCTTTACTGAGTTTGTCTGGTGTGTTGCAACCTATGAAATATGGTCAAAAAGTACAAACCCCACCTTCTGGTCTTCTTCTGGTCTGCTCATTTGCACCAGGCAAGATCAGTCGAGCCCAGAAAAGTATTTGAATCTGATGACGTATTTTACCCAGTTCTAATCATTGCAGTTGTTTGATTGGTTTTGACGCTAACCACACACTAGGACTGGTATCATCTCTGGTGATTAATGACGTGTATTGGGAGTGTCTGTTTCATTGGTGAATCTGGAGAATTCCACGTAGGCGGGAAGTAAGGCAGGGTCTTGTACGGGCATGATAAAGCCGGATGCTAATGCCAGCTCTGGCAGTAGTGGTAGATGGGAATGGGAAGTTTGGGAACGTGCAATTATCGGTGCACGGTTTTTCGGGGCCTTGCAGAAAGTAATGCAATCACAGCGAGAATGTAGCAGTGCTCATCTGGTGCCAGTCCAAGATGACATCACCCACCTACACGCCTTACGAGGCACGGTCCAACTTTTCAATATGGGTCGACTAAGAAGTGGCGACTGATCTTGTAATCTCTCTGCGGTCGTAATTCATTTGAATCTCGTTGGTCAAACAGGAGAGTAGTTATTTGGAACAAAAATAACATTTTTAAAGGGCTCTTATCAGGATTGTTTATGTACTCTCTGGGACTCCTCATGCTGGCCTGGTCCCTGGTCTTTTTTCTGTGATTGAACCATAATGTGGTCCAAATCGGGTATCATTAACTCTGGCCCTCAAATCCAAATGCAGCCCCGTTTGTCTTTTCTCCTGGGTAATTAGTGCTACTCACTGTCTTCAAACTGACTCTCAAGTAAAGCCAGCGTGGAAATCCAGCAGTTCTCAGCCCGGGTGGACCATGCGTTGCCGAACCCTGGTTTTCTGTCTCCTTATACAGTCCAGATGTCGGGCGTGGGCGGGGGTGTGCAGACCAGCGGCTCCAGCCTGTGGAAGCCTGGCCCCTTGGACATGGCGGGCAGACAGAGGTCCTCCTCTGACCCCCCCAACATGCACCCGCCCGTACCGCCAATGCGCGTCACCTCCACGTCCAGTGAGTACCGCTACCTTCCCATCCACCCATAGGCACAGTATACAGGGGGGCTGTAACGCTTTCACAGAAGGCTGTAACATAAACTTAACATAAAGCCCCCCACCAATACTCATGATACTCCTGTGCCTCCACCTACATTTGAAACTGGAAGTATGCCCCTGCCTCTACCACAATGTACCACCCCATGGCCCCCTCCACTGCAGGCTTGGTAACAAAAATGGAATCCTTCCCCCCCCCCCCTCTCCCCACAGTTCTGGCAGCTGCCCCCCCGCCCCCCGTGGCGAAGACGGTGAGCGTGATGGAGGCCATGAACATGCAGTCGAAAGCAGGGCCGCCACCCGTCTCAAACAAGTCGTCCCCGCCTTCGCTACCTGGACAGGGCCCCGGCAGGCTCCCGCTGCAGAAGTCCCCCGCCGGGTGAGCACTTCCTGCCCCCCGCACTTCCACCTCCCCGAGCGGTGGCCCAGAGGACGCTGGGGTATAACGTATTAAACGTGTGTTAAACTGACTGCACTGCAGAAAGAGTTCAGCTCGTAACACTGCGTGCCATTCTCAGAGAACTGACCAGTCAAATGTAGTTCTTCTCACGATCATCTCAGGTGTAGTCGAGGAGCTGTTGGTTGGCATATCCAGGCTAGAGCTGGCTAAAACTTGTTTTCAGTCGTTTCTCTGTAATGAGAAGGATTATGAGAATGATGCATACAGCGGTATTTACAAGTTAAATCTATTTAATGGGTGATTTTCCCCTCCGGTCTATAAATGAGGGGAAGACACACAAGGAGGTTAAAATGAATGAATTTCCATCAAACGTGTGTCCCCACTCGTTAAAATTCTCAGAGAACCGCCTTGTTCAGACTCTGGCAGAGAGGACGTCTCTGTGAGGCAGGAAATCCGGGAATAGCGTGGCGGTTCCGCGTGTTAGTTCTCTGGCACGGAGAGTTGTTTGAATGGTCTTTCCTGCTATAGTTGAGCATTGGATGTTTGTTCGTTTTCAGCACAGAGAAACCCTTCAGCAAAGGCCCACCCGTTCAGTCTGGGTCGGTTGAAAGACCAGGTAAATATTATGTTCATTACGTTTTATTATGTTCTTTTCCTACTAGCAGGCATCATTATCCAGACTTCTGGATAATTAGAAGACAGCATTTTAATACTTAATAGTTTTTTGCAGACTAATTCTAAAAAAAAGTAAGATGGACATATTGGTAGGAATGAAACTACAAAAATAGTGTAAAACTAGACTTAATTGAAGAGTATGAAAATTTGGAAAACCATGAACATTAATTTAATCATATATGAATAAATAATTAGTGAATAAATTAATCATTAAAAGTAGTTTGAGGATAAACATACTCCTCAGTATTTAATAGGACAGTATGAGTGCCTCCAGCTGTTGCTATGATTTTCTTGCCCATATTTGGAGGGCCAAGGGGTGGGTCATAGCAGTATAAAACCTATAAAACTTATTGCCAGTTTTTTCTGTGTCAGACAAAATTAGGACAGCTCAACTGAGATTTAAGCAGAGAACATGCTTCAGGCGGCTGAGGTTTGTGGTGTGATGTCATTTCCTGTATTTCTGAGCAGCAAAGGAAGTTCCTGGAGGCCCTCACAACTCTATAGGCCAGTTTCCACCCCCTGCCCCGATGCCCCGGAAGTCCTGCTCTGTAAGTCCATGTCTCTGATTAATAGTCTCTAGTAATACTGAATGTAAAACAGGGATAAAGCTGGAAAATGCCACGTATAGTACAGCAATATTTCTTGTCTAGTATATTTGTGCATTTATTCACGTGTGTTTACAATCCATCTGTCAATTAAAGGCACACTATGCAGGATTTTTAGTCCTGCTTACAATCAAAGAAGTCTCCTCCTCCATCCTCAGCCCCACCACTCACCTTCATTGAAAGCAAGAAACACCCTTGAGCGTAGTCAGCGTAGCTAGCTGGATAGCTAGAGGTAACGTTGCTTACAGGTCCAACAGAAACCACAGCACCTCTGCGTTGCTTTTCATCGCCATGTAGAAGCAATTCCAGTGTTGACTCTAGTTTTTTGAACAAACCCTTTCAGCTTATCATTTCGCTTCGTGCTTCATCACCACGTCATTGCCGTAGCTAGCTAGCTACAGACCCTGTAGCCACACCCACCCCTCCCCGCAGAAAAGAGTGTCACCTCCAGAAACAACCCAAACACATCTTAGAAGATAATATACAGACAGAGGAACACAGATTTGGCAAATGCGTGCGGACCGATTGCCAATGTATCATAAATATGACTGAGCATGGTTATTATATATTTTTGTGGAGAGAATCCTGCATTGTATGCCATTAATGAAAATATGTATGCATGTGTTATATCCTGTCTGTGTTCACAATTTAGTGTGCGTTTGTTACAGAAACACAAGCCGAAAAGAGTGAAGGCCATCTATAATTGTGTAGCGGATAACCCTGATGAGCTTACCTTCTCTGAGGGAGAGGTGATCGTGGTGGATGGGGAGGAGGACCAGGAGTGGTGGGTAAGTTGTAACGCCAGAGGATAGTCTGGAATCAGTATCACTCTGTCAATACAGAAAGAGGAACCCCTGGATATGTGCCAGTAACCACGGAAACTACAACACACAGCTATGATGTCATCCTCGTCCTTCCTTCATTCATAAGACCTGTGGTCTGAACAGGCCACCTGCACAACACACTTTATACAGTGTGCCCAGCGAACACAAAACATTATTTAACATTCTATTTGAACTCCTCTCTGATATAATACTGTCATACACATGGCATAACCCCTGTCACAAGATGGCATTACAAATCAGCTGATGTCACATGATATAAAACTGTCATACTTTTATCGGTGAATGTTATGACAGATGTGATGTCATGTGTATGACAGTGTTCTGTCAGCCTTATGGCGAGTAAAGTAAAGTGTTACCAAAATTCTTATAATGTTGCTGCCATGTAGTGGCAATGTTATAACTTTGACAAAACATTCAAGTAACATTGTGAGAACATTCTGTGTTAGCTGAGTGCCTGCCTCTATGAGGATGAAGTGTGTTACAGTGTTTGTACTCACAAAATGATAACAAACACAACCTCTTGTCACACTTTAGAACACATATGAGTGTCTAAATAAATAAATACATGTAAGGGAATGATTGAAATGAGGATAAGGAATCCTATCTATGAGGAACAGGCACAGGTATGTAAAGTCTTATGACCTGACTGAAAAGGCCCAATTGTAGTCGTAGCTCATACGGCTTGGAGTTCCATAGGCAAGGTATGGAAAGCCTAAAAGCTTGTGCCCCAGGTGTTTTTAAATAACCGAGGACTCAGCATTCAGCTTCTTCTGAACACAAAGTGATCCTGCAAGTTTTATCAGATTCTGCATGTATGAGACTCCAAGGTCATGACTCATGAGTGACTTTATCAGTAAGGACGAAGACCATAATTTATGAATATGACAAAAAAAGGAGTGATCTGGGTACTGTGCTCTTATATGCTCAGAGTGGCTTGTGTGTGTAAGCACATTACATACTAATTGCATATGCCAAAATAGTCCTGTAAACTGAAGAACAGATTGTTAGAATATTCCTGCCAAGACACACAATTTCAGCCTCTATATCGACATCAGATTTAGAGTAGTCTTTGGTGCCAGTGAAGAATTGGCCAGTCTGTGTAAAATCTTATTTTTGAGTTTGTTTGTTTTTTTTGTTGAGTTTTTCCTGGTGTGTTTTTAACTGTGAAAAATTGTAATTTTGTTCTTCAGCTGGGTCACATCGACGGTGAGCCAATGAGGAGGGGTGCATTCCCAGTGACGTTTGTGCACTTCATCCTGGACTGACGGGTGCATCCCCCCCCCCCCTCCCCCAGTATGGGTGACTTGGATCAAGTGACCTATCAACGGACACCCTGGGAACGTCGTGCCATGACGCCCTTCCCAAAGCCACGCCCCTGGAACTCATGGGAACATGTTTTTTAAAAAGTCTGAATCGGAGAAGAGAAAAAAAAAAAACAGTGATTGTAGACAGTGAGTCCTTGCAATAAATGCACTTTTTCACTCGGTTAATTTATTCAGCGGTCGCGACATTAAGTTGCTGTCAAAAAAAGAAAAGAAAAAGAAAGTTCTTTTCAAGGTATTCCATTTGATTCAAGCAAGATTTGATTCAAGAGTTCAACTGTGACACAAGTGAATGAAGACTGTACAGGAAATTATTTTGCTGCAGCATAAAATACGTATGTATATGTGTGTGGGAATTCTCTAAATGTAAGTAAATATATAAATTTTTTCTAATACTGTTCAGTGCATGGTTATAGGCAAACTGTTCAAAACAAGGACATTGAACTGTGTAGGACTCTTTCAAATGGTGCTAACCTATCAGTCTGCTGTCCTAATATCTGTCCCCCTGAGGGCGCTCTGCTGACCCTGTTTTCCGCCAGTCTCTGACAATAGGTACATAAATAGCCCATTGCCTGCTTCCACTGATCACACCTGGGAGGTGTGTGTGTGTGTGTGTGTGTGTGTGTGTGTGTGTGTGTGTGTGTGTATGTGTGTGTATGTGTGTGTGCTAATGAGTGAAAGAGACGGGAAGTTTCAAAGCTCATTCAGAAGAAAGTATCACCCCCTGTCGGTAGAAAGCTAGCTTTAGCTTAGTTAAGACCACTCTGTACGCGCACTCCAGCATTGAACACATCACGGAACACAGAATTTGAAACACAGGGTAGGTGCTTTGCTTTAGAGCACATTACAGCTGTGGACAATACAAACCCAGCTCTCCGGTCCTGAACCACAATGATCAGGTTTCCACGGAGAAGGGAGCAAAAATTTGGCAGAGCAGTATGTGCATACATGTGCACATGAATGTGTGTATGTACAAAGTGTCAGGACTTCATTGTATAGTTGTGTTTCAGGGCTGCGGTTTGCATTAAGTGGCACTTTAACAAGAAAAACAACTGAATGTAGATGTTCTCAATACAACAACCAAACAAGCCCTGTGCAACGACTGTGACTACAGGTCTAAGCTTTTTCACCCTCTAGTGGTAGAATGTTGTTACTGCCATGCAGTGCTATAGGAGCCATTGCTGATATTCGCGCTTCTTGGCCTTCCTCCTTTGGTCCAAGCAAAAGTGTTTGGATCAAAGTTGGACATCTGTGATGATATTTCAGCTGTACATGCTGCTTTGTGGATAACGGCACCTGTCTGTGATTCTGTGTGTAGCACTCTTATTACTGTAGACCAGACAGAAAGTCCATATTAAAGGAACCCACCCGTCCCCATACCTATCCCTATTGCTGCCCCTATTCCATAAACTCCACTCCCAATCACATTCTACACCTCCAATCCACAAAACCCACTCATCATCCACACAGCCCACTCCCACCAAACATCTCCCGCTCCTAACTCCATAATTCCTACTGCCATTCCACACTCACTACCCCCTATTCCAGCCCCAATGTATACATCCCTCTCCTAAACCCTCTCAATACCACCCACTCCTCGCCCTCCCTGACTCCCAGCCCAAGGGAGCATTTCACATGCAGCTATGATCGTATTTTAGTTTACTGTAAAAGAGAATTTTATGTAATTAATTTGATTTTGGTTGCAGAGCAACTCTTTCTATATATAGTGTAACATTTAATCTTAAATGAAATATACCCTTGATTGAGTATGGATTACAAGTAAACCCAGACTGCTGGGGAGGTGTGTAATTATAACTGTCTGTTCTACAATTTTCTTTACCTGTTAACTCACTGGAAACGAGTCTGTTACTGTAAATATTATTTCCATATTTAAATGTACAAATTAGCCTTCAGAGTAAAAGCTGTCCTTAGCTGCACTGTGGTGATTAGCCTGTCCAGTTTTCTCCCCTCTGCACACCGCGAGCTGAGGAGGAACAAGCTGTTTGGATCACCTTCCTGGTTCTTCTGCTTCATTGCACTGGCATACAGATCCACTGCATTGACTCAGAGAACACTACATTGACTTGCAGAACAGATTTTTACGTTCGTCTTAACTGGGAAGCAAACTGGAAAACAACTAAAAATAAAACGATGAAACACTACACTGAGTGATGACTGTGATTGTCGTGTGTGTCGCACTGCTCTCAAGGCCAGCAGACCTACCATTATGTCTTTCTCCTGCATGATCGTGGAAGCGTGGGCATTTCCTTTTTCTCTCCACACTTTCCTCTTTCCATCACTCTGGTACATGTTAGTCTTTGTCTCATCTGTCCACAAGACTTTGTTCCAGAACTCTTGGGGCTCTTTTAGGTGCTTTTTAGCAAACTGTAATCTTCCCCTTCTGTTCTTCAGGCTTATCAGTGGTTTGCATCTTGTAGTGTACCCTCTGTAGTCCTGTAGTCTTCTACGTATGGTAGACTTTGACACATCTACACCTGCATCCAGGAGAGTGTTTCTGTTGGGCCATTGTCAGGGGGGTTTTCTTCACCATAGAGAGTATTATCCAGTCATCCACGACAGTGGTCTTCTTCGATTTACCAGGTCTTTTGACATAAATTAATTCACCAGTTTTTTCCCTTGAACCAAACATTTGACTTGGGCATGCCCAGTGTTTTTTTCAATATTCCTGATTGATTGATTCTCATTTCTGGGCCTTATGACGGCCAGCTTAATTTGCATCGAACTGCTGTCTTCCTCATGTTGTCACACCCCAATAACAATCTCCAAAGGCAATTGCAAAGTCTAGAATCAAGACTAGACATCAACAGCTCTCTTCTGCATTCACTAATGAAATGAATACGCCTGCCTCACGAAACACATCTGTGAAGCCAATTCAACAAATAATTGTAGTACCTTAAAATGGGGGGACCCTGTACAAAAGCTGCTGTCATTTCCAAACGTTCCTCCAATATGGATGAAAATACCCTCAAATTAAAGCTGATGGTCTGCACTTCAACGTCATTGTATCATTTCAAACTCAAAGTGCTAGTGTATAGAACCAAAATAACAAAAACGTGTCACTGTACAATGAGTTCTCTGTCTAATGGTATTCACTGTATGTACATGTTACTGGAGGGACTTTTATTTTGAAAATTTTCTGACGAATCTGCCTTCTTATAGTCACTCACTGTCATTCATTTCACAGTACTAAATATTTATTAATAGATAGGTTACATTAATAACCATGCTTAAATTCATTCTTGTTTACATTTATAAGTTTTGAATTGAATTAAAAACTGTTTTTACCTAACTGAAATGGCGATAGCTTTGAGCAGTACAAACAAAGGACTGAAAGTAATATCCAGCATTTTCTGGAGTCACTGAGTTTGAGCACCAAGCCATTTACTCTTGGTGGGTTCAACAATGGGTTACAACCAGCACCCTGAACACATCTCTGCTCAAAGCCCTTTCTCTGCGGATGATATGTCAAGTGCTCCATCTGGTGGGCAGTAGAGGTGGTATTTATTCATTTTTTCATTCATTCATAGATTCATTGACTCACAGAGAGATGGGAAGGGGGTAATGGTACACACTCATTGGCTATATAGCAAAGAAGGAATGCATTGAGTCAAAGTTAACTGATTCCAGACTTATCAGTATCCTGACCTCAGTATCTCACATTTCTAGTGCATTTGTGACCAGCCCCCCACACAAAAAAAAAACTACAAACATTCAGACCTTCAATACTATATTACTTAGAAGATTCAAACCTATATTTCATTCATTTCAAGTCCAAAATTATATTAATTTATCTGGATGAGATCTGCATACCATGATCTGGGATACAGTGCTCATATCCCACAGGATTCAAACCTGTATCCTACTGGTGACAAGCCAGGTTCAAGTGTGGTGACAAGATTGCTAAGCGGCACAGTTAATAAATCATCAGGTCCTCAACACTTTTAAGTTGTAGACGGCATGTAGAATTATGGTGCACATTTAAATCCATTGTCTTATCACTATACAGCAGAAGTCTTAAGCAGGATAATGACATACTGTAATGGCAGTGTTTAATTGGACCAGAGAGGCCTTTCAGCAGGACCTGCTGGGCTGAGCTGAATGCCAAACTGCAGCTCTGACAGGCAGGCAGACTATGTGCATAACCTTAAAGAACTCCTCATGGCCTCTTCACCTTAGATTTACCCCTGTGGCAGTGGGTATGGAACAGTAGAGACATTACATTACATTAATGGCTTTTGACGGATGCGCTTATCCAGAGCGACGTACAGTTGATTAGACTAAGCAGGAGACAATCCTCCCCTGGAGCAATGCAGGGTTAAGGGCCTTGATCAAGGGCCCAAAGGCTGTGCGGATCTTATTGTGGCTACACCGGGGATTGAACCACCGACCTTGTGGGTCCCAGTTATGTACCTTATCCACTACACTACAGGCCGCCGAGACAAGGATTCATTAATGGCAAAATGAATTAGGCTACATATTAACTTTGCTTCTCTATGGAAAGAAAAATGCTTTGATTGGTTCATGTTAATACTAATAATGATAGGATAATTTTGCCCCAGCCAGGAAATGGGGGTAAGGGCTCTTAATATATCAAAATGTATACATTTACAAACATTTATATACATTTCAAACAATATTTCGCTTCTTTTCATTATAACTACCGTCAGACCGATTATAGGTCTTACACTGATTAACCTGACCTAGGATAAACCAATGGACAGAAAAATGGTTCGGTTCTGCTCTGCCCTGGCCAAGACCGAACATTGGTACGCCTAGTTCTTTAAGAATCCCGAGTTTTTTCTGCCCCCATGCTGTTGTAGGCTCAAGTGTATGTCACTCAAATAATTAGACGAATAAGAAGAGCCGATTCCGATAGGGCGGAACAATTTCCTACCATTCTCCAAACTGATTCGTTAATAAAGACCATATCATTGAGGAGCGACCATAGGAGCGACACTCAGGACGTGTGATCAACTGGAAGTGGTAGTTAGTTAGTTAGCTATGTCAAAATTAAACAGAATTATTTGGCCCAAAGTCGTGCTGTTTGGGGACTCTATCACACAGGTAAGAGATCGTCAGCAGATTCACTGTATGCAAAGGTATTTTCCATAGAATGTGCAATTTACTTAACGCTAGATATTAGTTGCCTAAATGCTACAGGAGTAAAATTGTTGGCAAGTCTACATTACAGAGTAACGTTATTAAGCTTGTTCGCAAACTTTTAAAGATATATTTCTGTGTGAATCTCTCAAATTCATTTTCATCTGATTTTGAAACGTCAGACTTCAACCCGGACATATGTAACAATTCATTTTCATGCCTGCTACCCTTTTATTTTAGAGTTACTCTGACTTATCACTGGCAGGATGCATTTACAGTAAGCGCGCAAATAAAACTGCAAAATGCACTCTCAACTATCGCCAAATACGACCACAGACAAACCTAAACACTCGTGTATGTTGGGATTGTTTACTTTTTGTATGTCGAAGTGAGCAAATTAACAAGTCTCTGGTATTCTTTTTTAGTTTGCTTTCCAAGCTAACGGATGGGGCTCTGAAATAGCAGATAAGCTTGCCAGGTGAGTCCTAGGAATAAACACATTTTGAAGTCAGCACAGGCGGGTGCACACTGGCATTATGTGTCATCATCTACATTTCCATCCATCCATTATCTGAACCCGCTTATCCGCTTAGGAATACACCCTGGACAGGTCGCCAGTCCATCGCAGGGCACACACACACCATTCACTCACACACTCACACACTCATACCTATGGGCAATTTAGACTCTCCAATCAGCCTAACCTGCATGTCTTTGGACTGTGGGAGGAAACCCACGCACACACGGGGAGAACATGCAAACTCCGCACAGAGAGGCCCCGGCCGACGGGGATTCAAACCCAGGACCTCCTTGCTGGGAGGTGGCAGTGCTACCCACTGCACCATCCGTGCCGCCATATCATCTACATTTAAATTTACATATTTAGTAGACACTATTATCCAGAGCGACTCGCACATGTTTACAAGTACACTCCAATTATACAATTGTATATTGAATGGATCAATTCAGATTAAGTACCTTACTCATGTACCTTACACATGGGTGCAACTGCTATGACCAACCTCTGAATTGAACCTGCAACTTCTGAGTTGCAAGACTGCTGTACTACATAATTATAATATGTGTATACTTTTATATTGTCAGATAAATGGTATAGTGACTGACCATTGCATAAATCTGCCAATAGCTATGCATAGCAGTTTCTAAACATCATTTCCAACCCCAGACCACAGAAATTGTGTAGTTATTGACAGCATTCCAAATAAATGTCCTTTGCGTTCTTACCCTCTTATTCTGATCTGTGCTGTGATTAGGCTAACTGTAATCAAGGCTGTGTTTTATCTTTAAGGAAATGTGATGTCATGAATAGAGGGTTGTCTGGTTACAACACCAGGTGGGCTAAGATTGCACTACCTCGCATCATCGACAACAGCGCTGCAGATTCAAATATTGCAGCTGTCACCATCTTCTTTGGGGCCAATGACTGTTCTTTAGCAGGTAAGGACTTTCTGGATTTTGGTCAGTAGCCACTATTCTCCAGATGTGGAGATCCTGGGCTTTCAGTGATGTCATTACTTTTATATAGAAACCAGAGGGGGCCTCCCCAAATCACACAGTATTGGTAATAAGAGGGCAATGCTAAGTTATTGTTGGATTCTTTCAGACTATACTTCTGTTATACATTTTGCATATCTAGGCATTATAGGCAGAAGGCATCCACCATTTCGTGGACTTATACAATGCACAATACAAGCTACTGACATGTAGGTTCTGTGCATACAGAATGCCAATACGAAGGAATGCAAGCAAGATTTATGAAATTAGTCACATTTGAACTGATTCACCACAGATTTGAGAACAATCAAATGACTATTTACCATGGTTAGGCAGCTACATTGAACATTTTTTGTGATTACTTACATAGGACATGGTTTTATGTTGAATAATTGTTTGCACAACGATCATTACCAGAGTCAAGTGTAGCAAATAGAGTAGTGATACACCGTAATCACAAATATGAACACAAGATTAATAGAGTGCTATCTCTGTTACTGTCTTCTTCAAGTATTATCAGGGGTGATTTATGAAGTGTAATGTGTGGCCAATACAAGTAACAAATAATAGGCCATACTGTGTCACAGTGCCTTACATTCCAGGCATTTATCTGACGTTCTTATCCATAAAGTACGTAGCATGTTTACGTACTATCCATACATACAGCTGGATATATACTGAAGCAAGGGTACAACAGCAGTGACCTTCCTGAAAATTTAACCTCCACATTTTTCAGGTTATAAGTCCAGTTCCCTTATCGTTATGCTACACTGCCACCCCCAAGGTTGCCTTATAACAAAATAAACTACTCTGTAACAGTATCAGTTGAATATTAAAAGCACAATTTGTATTAACCCAACATGACTTGAGTCTAGGTATCATATAATATCCTGAAACGACGGGAATATATAGCATAAATGCACCGGAATAAAATGTATACGTCATATCCATAGAGATGGAATATAAAACAAAAGTTATTTGATGTGGAATAGCAACCACGCAAGTAAGTCAACAGGGTGAGCACATGAGTGGTGTGGATTATGGATGATTGGTGTTGCAGGTGGGTGAGTGGTTCAGGGAGTGAGCGGTTAGAACATGTCGCATGTGGGTGAGTGGGGTTAGCAGTTTTCCGCCTGGTACGTTGGGTGAGAGTTTGACCTGAAGTCCCATTCTCCTGCTTGCAGAGAAGAACCCGCAACAGCACGTGCCCCTGCAGGAGTACACGCAGAACTTGAAGGACATGGTCTCCCATCTAACTGCTGTGGGTGTGTCCGCAGACAAAGTCATCCTCATCACTCCCCCGCCTCTCCACGAGCCTGACTGGGAGAAAGAGTGCCACGGGAAAGGTGATGGGCAGGGCCAGGGAGCTGGAGGTGGGATCATAAGGTGTGGGGAGGGGGTTACATGATTAGGTATTGCTGAGGTGGGAAAGCCAGCTGGTGAGAGGATGCTGAACAGAGAAGTCTGTGTATGGTGTGAACATTGTCTGAAGGATGGGTTGTACCATTTGCAGACCAGGTAGATGGCAGCATTCTGGACTAGCTGCAGTGGCCTGCTGACATAGGCTGTAAGTCAGCCAGCAGGGAGTTAAAATAGCCCAGACAAGAGATTACATTACATTACAGTCATTTAGCAGACGCTCTTATCCAGAGCGACGTACAATAAAGTGCAAATCTAAACCAGAAACAAGTGGTATAAGGCCCTAGCAGAGGGACACAGAGCCTGTGTTTCTCAGGAAGGGGTCCTGCACCTCTTACCCCTGAGATTACAATGACTATGACCAGTTATTGAGTCTCGAGGATGGGAGCAATTCCCCAAATGTTGTGAAGGAAGAATCAGCAGTGTGTTCAGAGAAGCTCAGGTGGTCATCTAGGGTCATAACAAAATTCTTATCAGCGCAGGACACTTTCACACATTGGTGACATTTTTCTGTGGATGGTACTGAATATCACAGAACAACCACTGCTTCAGGACCCCCAAGAAAAGGGGCTGACAGTTTAGTGCCTGTTCTCCAGAATCATCAAGAAAGCCAGCTGAACTGAGTATGTGGTCACTTGCAGGCTGTTCTCTGAACCGTATGAATGCGGTGGCCGGTCAGTACGCTGAGGCCTGCGTCCAGGCAGCAGGGCAGTGTGGGGTGGAGGTGCTGGACCTCTGGACACTCATGCAGAGAGATGGCCAGGTAAGCCACACCTGTACATCTTAGTCTCTCACACTGTTACTCACTGACCTGAGAACAGTGTCCCTCCCTTACTTACTGACATGAGAACAGCATCCTTCCCTTACACATCTAAGAATGTCCCTCACTAAGGAACTGACCTGAGAAGAGTGTTCTCTCACTCAGTAACCTGAAATGGTGTCCATCACTCTCTTACTAGGGGATGAGGTGGGGATTACCCCTCTCTTTGGTTGACGCGTAATTGGCAATGGCTTCATCTAGGGTTGAGGGTTTGATTTGGCTGGGAACTCCTTCGCCTCATCATACAATAGCAACTCCCCCGCATCAGCTAAGCATCTGTGGTCAGCCTGCGTCAGCCACGTCTCATGCATCCAATGAAATGGCTGTGCAGGGCAGTTGGTGGAGTGCAGAGTCAACAGAACCTGGGGCTACACACATTTCTAAGGAAAGCAAATCCAAATTGACGGTGGACATTACAGTCATGGCTTGACACTACACATCTCACTGCGGCCTTTGACCTTTGGCAGGACTTCTCCGTGTACCTGTCTGACGGACTGCACCTATCCGATAAAGGCTGCCAGTTTGTGGCCAAGCACCTGTGGGCCCTGTTGGAGAAGCGAGTGGATCCATTACCCTTGATCCTGCCCTACTGGGGGGATGTGGACAACAAGGAGCCAGAGCCTTGCCTGCTGAGTCACAGCTGCAGTGACCAATGAAGAGTGGACTACAGGCAATGCCCCTCCTTTGCCAGGGCATTCCTTGGTAATGTTTTTACTGCACTGTAGCGGACAGTGTTTCACAATGCCTGCAAGAACTATTGGGAATTTTAGAGTACAATAGTCCAGTTGTACCAGTTTTTAGCAGAAATGACTAATAACAATGTGGCCACAGTACAGAGGTTCAAAATAAATCTTTATTTGGACATTTGTGTTGAACAATCAGCACAAGTCTGATTTGGAAGAACACCTTCAATAAAATAAAGCATTGTTTTTGTAATATAGAACCATACACAAGTGAGCACTGAGCACATAGTGCAAGCAAAAGTTCTACAAATACTGAGATGTAATTTTTTGTAGTTGCTGAGTTCCCATTACGTTTGGTAAAGTGAGGCTGGTTGCTTGTTTCCTTACAATTCTAATTCAAGCAAGTGCATAATCTTCAACCAGAATAAAAAAGGGAACATTCGCAACCAAGTGTCAGTTTTTTGACTGACTTAGTGTTATAAGTATGCAGCTGGCACCAGGACGCTTTAGTGGTGACAGGAAGAAACTGAGTGAGGGCTCTCACCTGATATAACTGTGTCGGCAGAGCCCTGTTTCACCAGCTTTCTCTCTAACTCAACTACAGAATGTACTCAACCGAATAATAATTATTTCACAGCAAGGAACTTTTTGCACAACATGTGACCATTGCTGAGATAAGTGCAACATTAGACACTGAGTAGTCTTTGCAACAGGAAGGTATAGTAGTGCATCCACTTATACAGAACACTGCAATTTCAACTGTACAGTAAATTGTGTTAATAGTGACACTGGTACATCTCACATTTTTTGTTATTCAGCTAGACATTAGTGGTCAATTTCACAACATACATACAGTATTTTGGCTGAATTACAGAAAGGCACTATTTACCACAACCAAAGGCATTGTCAGACAAAATACTTGAATAATCACAGACAGCACACAAAGTATTGACTGGGCGGCAGCATAAATGTACCCATTTATAGACGATTATTAAAGTTTTGACTTTTGTTTTAAAGTTAAACTTGTGGCATTGTGTCATGCAATACACTAAAAAAATGTGCTAACCACTTGTGTCACTGGGTTCATACTGCAACCGAGCCCAACAGACCAAAACATCAGAAGTTGATGATTACTGTGGTGTTTACTGTGCTGTGAATATTTCCCTCAAATATGCCAGTCTATATGGCTTTCTTCTCATTGCACTTGCACTAGTATTGAACAAGCAAGTTTACAAGTTACTTAGTAGCTTTGGAATGTTCGTGCAGAATACCTGCATGAGACTGCATCACACATTACAAGGAAAATGGCGTATACATGTTTATCAGCCCTGGTAACTCCAGAAGTGTGCTGTTTTACTGGTAACCAGCCCAGTGTTAACCTCTAACCTTAGCAAATCGGGTAAGGCGAATGAAACGTCACTCGTATCTATTTAACTTGCCTATTTGTTTTGAAAAACACATCGCTTATGTTTTCACTCTTTATCCTTGTAGTATCCATGTTTTTATCTACCACATGTAAACAGCATGTCCCTGTTGCTGTCAAATCAACATTGAAAAGATACGAGTGGCCTTTTTTCCCCGCAGAAGGATTTCACTTTGGCTCAGAAAGTTGGTGGCTATACCGCGATGGCTATATCGCCCAGCCCTACTACAAAATGCTGTGGGCACATTTAAAAGATAATGAGCCAAACTAAGGAGAAAAACAAAATGAAAGCTCTGTGCTGAGACCATTACACATGTCACTGCAGTGCACAGCCTCTGTGGGGATCTGGAGTCCACAGTCATATGTACTCTGGACCAGGGGCAAACAGGCCTGAGGTCTGGCTTAGTGAACTTGCAGTGGTGATGCAGCTGGATTCTCATGCCACGGATTACAGCACGCCTTTGGCTTTCTGTGACAAAGGGGTTGTAAACACTCTTTTGCTGAATCAACAGCGCATTTCCTGATTAAAGTTCCATCCCATTCAAGTAATTAATACGTTTAATTAAGTGACAAAAGCAAAGTGGAAATCCGCAAGACAGGAGTGTGCATGTAACACGGTCTGCAAGTGTGAATGTCGCTGGTTCATTAGGCCTTAACCCTCTAAGTCAGGGGTCATCAACCCTGTTCCTGGAGATCACCTGTCCTGTTGGTTTTCACTCCAAACTGAGCAAAGCACACCTAATTCAACCGCTAAAGATCGTGTGGAGCTGCTCATTAGTAGAATCAGGTGCCAATCAAAACCTACAGGATGGTAGATCTCCAGGAACAGGGTTGGTGACCACTGCTTTAAGTGAAGCCTGTGGCGTCAAGATGCTATGACACAGATATAGGCAATAACCTATATCACAGCAGAGTGATTGCTAATGCGCTGTGCCCTGAGCCTGTTTTTGGTCAGCCTCAAATTCACCTCTGACCCCAGAGAAGACCCCGCCCCTGTTGTGTTGTGTGTGTAGCCACTCCTCTGAGGTGGGTATAGTATGTATACAGTAACTCTTTGTGTGTGTGTGTGTGTGTGTGTGCACGTGTGTGCGTGCGTGTGCTTACGAGCGGTCAGGCTGCTTTCAGTACTCGGTCTCCGGGCTGTCAATGCGGTTCTGCCTGTGCGAGTGTAAAGTGTGTGTGTGTGTGTGCACGTGTGTGTGCGTGCGTGTGCTTACGAGCGGTCAGGCTGCTTTCAGTACTCGGTCTCCGGGCTGTCAATGCGGTTCTGCCTGTGCGAGTGTAAAGTGTGTGTGTGTGTGTGCGTGTGTGTGTGTGTGCGTGCGTGCGTGCGTGCGCATACGAGCAGTCAGGCTGCGTTCAGTACTCGGTCTCCGGGCTGTCGATGCGGTTCTGCCTGTGCGAGTGTAAAGTGTGTATGTACGCGTGTGTGTGTGTGTGTGTGTGTGCGCGCGCATACGAGCGGTCAGGCTGCGTTCAGTACTCGGTCTCTGGGCTGTCGATGCGGTTCTGCCTGTGCGAGTGTAAAGTGTGTACGTGTGTGTGCATGTGCATACGAGCGGTCAGGCTGCGTTCAGTACTCGGTCTCCGGGCTGTCGATGCGGTTCTGCCTGTGCAGGTGGAAGGTGTGTGGCCTGTGGCTGCGTGGGGGGCAGTGCTCGGTCAGGTCCGCGTAGGATGCTGTGGCGGTACCGCTGGGGAGGAAGGGGCCCTGGGAAAGATTTGGGCCTTGGCTGGGGTCTTCCTGGATGGGGGCCAGGTGGAGGCCGGTGGGGCACGGTGCCGTGCGTGGGTCGGTGGGGGACGAGGCGGGGCCCAGGGGCTGGTAAGAGGACGGAGTGTGGCCGGCGCCGGCGTCCGACCACGCGGCCAGAGGCGGTTTGATGATGCGTACGGATGCGGACTCCACAGTGCTCAGCATCTCCGCGTTCTGGTGACACACACACAATAACCTTCTCATAACCACACATAGCTACAACAAATACATCCACACCTCACTGGTACACACCTTGCACACCTCAATCGACTGCTACACACTTCACATGCCTATTACACACCTCATACAAATATAACACCTCGTTCAACTGTTACACACCTCAACACAGATGACCCATCTCATACAAAGATTTCACACCTCACTCAACTACTATTCACTCGCCTGTTACACACCTCACTTCCCTGCTACACACCGCATACAAATATAACACACCTCACACACATATTACAGTACACATCTAACTCACCTGCTACACACCTCATACAAATATTATACAACTCATTCACATATTACACTACACATCTTACTCACCTGCTACACACCTCATACAAATATTACACACCTCACTCACCAGCAACACACCTAACCCACCTGTTGCTGGAGGTCTACTAAACTCCTCCACCATCTGCAGCAGTTCCAAGTGAGGGGGGTGGACAGTGAGGAAGAGGTCAGTACTGAGTCTGGCTCCTGCACTTCTTATCTGATCTCATAAAGCACTGACCTGATCTTGTTAGCCTGTGATTCGCTGGGCTGCTTTCTAGCTGCTGCTGTTTGAGGTGAATACTGTCTCAAATTGCAGACTTGTGGACCAAACTCAAGTACGAAAACTGGTAAGTACACATCGGTTTCGCCGGAAGTTCTCTTGTTGCACTTGGGAGTACTGAAAATCGAGGTTGGCTTCGGTGCACACTAGTAATCCTTTCCCAGTAGTCATAGCGTTTTCAGAGCCCACAGCAAAGAAGAAATTGGAATTTTAAATACACAATCAACTATAAAGGAATGTAAGCTATATAGCTAAAATACAATGCAGCAGCTAATGAGGGCATAAAACTACATATGCTAGCTAATGTCACTGACTAACGTTAGCCGCGAATATCACGTTTTCTCTCATCTTAACCTTAATATACATACTGCTCAGCATTTTTGCCTTCATCATTTATTAATAAAAATACACCTACATATGTTCACCACAAATTCGTATAACAAATCAATTTTTCAGCATAGCTAGCTAGTTAACTCACTTCAGATGTCACATTACAGTCAGAAGAGTCATGACGTTATAATACAAGTGCGTCTCAAATTAGCTGATTTTTCATAGAGTTTGTGCACTTGTAGGTTAAACTCTTAAGAACCTGAGTGTACAGGTATACGAGTGTACAATCTGCTGGCTTCTGTACTTCTGCGCTCATGAGGCTGACCTGATCAACAGCAGCATCACTGCCCTGCCAGCTGCCCCTGAATCTGAATGAAGTATTTATGCACAGCCGCTTCGGTTAACAGTAGGAGGCGCTATACTTACACTGGGGAAAAACTGATTCTTGGTATTCTGCTCATACTGCTTATCCAGACTCTTATCCTAAAACAGGACCACCACAGAAGAAGACAATCGATCAATGACACAGTGGAATCACATATTTGTATATCCAACATATTTCAGATCAGACTCAGATTATGAACTACATATCACACATACATTAACTGGACAGACTACACTGTAATGTCATATAACAAAAAACAAATACGTATAGTCTTTATATGGCCTATTATTTGTGCCACATTTGTGCCCAAGAACAATGAAAAATGTAACTTTGTGTAAATCTTTGGTCATTTATGCACACACAATGAAACGCAGTCATATGGCTTACGATAGTCATAAGTAGGCTCAGCCATTTTCCCAAAGTAGTTTTTCTCAGCTGCATGAGTTACCCTTCAGCATGAGGTCAGTACAGCCTTCCGTGAGACGCACTTATTAAACAGTTATCACATAACTGCCTACGATGATTGACAGCATTGCTCCCACACTATCATGCGCTGTATTCAACGTGGTTATTAGAACCACAGCCACGTGGCAGTAGCATATATTTGTAGTCCTGTACAATGGTTTAATTATATCTTTGTTATCTGTCGGAAGCAGTCATGTCCCCTGCACAAAAAAAGATTAATAGAAAGCTATTCATCATAATTAAATGGTATTGCAGTAGGGGTGCTAATTAAAAAATGAAATTCATTAAAACAACTACAAGCAAGCTATACACTTTGCGAAGGAATTTAATTGCAGTCAATTAAATGCTTGAAGATGCTTATCGGAGATAAGCCAGTTGAAATCCCTGGGTGCCACATGCTCTAGAAGAACTGGTGGCCCTAGTCATGAGACCTGCCACAGTCCAATGACCTACCACAGTCATGTGACCTTCCATATACCACACAGTCACTCAGTCACATGACCTACCACGCAGTGCACCAGGATACTGAGAGGGATCCAGAACAAGAGAGAGAACACGACGACAGAGCCTACGATGTTATCTGCCAGGAACTTCCCTGAGAGAGAGAGAAGGGAAGTAACAAATTACATGTACAAAAAAGTTGCTGCTCTCCAGTGTTTACAGTGAACTACAGTGGCCTACAGCTCCAGCCAAAAGCCAGTGAATTTCGAATTAGATTTCCACAAGCTTTAAAATGGAAAATAGACTATATTAAAGGGACAATGCAGGAGAGGTAAGAAACCAAAGTAGGCTTATACAACTACCTCCCCTAGTGATATTAGCTATGATATTATTGTATTATATTATAAGTCACAACTTCTAACTTCGTATTTGTTATTAGGCAAAAATGTGCAGAAAACAACACATCCTCATTCAGTGTGAGGACGAATAGGCCAGACAGGTGTATACTCACCAAATGTGTTTATATCCAGTTTATCAATGAAGTCCCACAACCTCTCAACCACATCCTGGACCTGCTTCATACACTTCCCCTGCAACACAAACACATACCACTGGTGTCATTTCACTATTTACTCTAGCTGCCCATGTGAATACAGTATTTAGTATATAAAATGTAGTCTCAGCGCATTATTGAATTCACACACTGGGTTTTATGGTGCAAGCCATAAAATTAACCATTTTAATCTACACCATGAAATAATATAATTTGGCAGAAGAAACTGGTAGAAAAGCTTCTGATGCCCTCTAAAGTTTTAAAAAATCTTTCTGCATTCCACTCTGGCCCC
This sequence comes from Conger conger, assembly GCF_963514075.1. Lineage (NCBI taxonomy): Eukaryota > Metazoa > Chordata > Actinopteri > Anguilliformes > Congridae > Conger > Conger conger. The sequence goes on from NC_083760.1 coordinate 26,049,640, forward strand.
GCCCCATTCGTGATGTCAAGAGTAGAGGAGGTGAGTAGTGCTGCTCTATGTCATATACATATCAATCAGGATATCAAGTGGGAACAAATTTGTGGGCAAATTTGTTGTTTACTTTTTATCCGCTCTTTATTAAAGTTGGATAGCCAGCTGTTGTGGATCAATACTACACATAATATTACTGACACCTGACTGGTTAGAGAATAGTAATAGGTGGAGCCAGGCTGAAATAAACTATTAGTGAATAGACTATTTAAATATTTAAATAGTGAATAGACTCTTTAAGAGGCAGTAAAAAGCCCTGCCCAGCAGGCGAGGCCACTCACAGACTCATCACAGAAGCCCACGGTGCAGGGCTTGCCCTTCCGCAAGAAGAGGAAGTCCCCTTTGCGCTTCCTGAATGGGGTGCAGATTCCATCTGCGTTTCTGCAGCACACTTTACAGGAGTCATCCGTTTCTGTAGAGGAAGGAAAAGGAGCGGAAACCATCAGTCTGACCGCCTTATGTCTAGCCACAACTCTCTGTCTTGTGACATTATAATTCAGTCAGGTGTTTATCTGAGTCCTTCCAGAACTGTAACTCTTTACCCAACTCTCCCTGTAACTGTCTGAAAACCTGTAAATGTCTTTACCCAAATCAAATTCTAATTCAAAATTGCTTCATTGGCATGACAAGACAGAGCTTATGTTGCCAAAGCACAGAAAAGAACATATAAAGAACAGTGAAGACATGAACATAGACATGGATTTACAGTATACAGACATAAAAGCCTACTCAAATAGGCTCATTGGCTGTCCTGCAAGCTGTGATATAATTTACCAGCGATTCACCATTAGTCTGAATCTCCCCGAAACTGTTTATCACCTTATAACTCAGTCTCCATGTTACTCTGTCTCAGTGTAACTGTCTCCGCGTACCTTGGTCACCCAGTAACTCAGGCTTCATCCGAGTCTCCCCGTAATGGTCTGTCTCCGTGTAAGTTATTTATTGTCACTTGCTCTTACTGTCCTAATTCAGATACTGTCTTAGGTATAGCTGTAGTAAGTTGTACATTGTACAGTTATACTAATATTACAAATAGTTTGTTTATTTGGTTTTATACTGCATTATAAATGGGCTGTCTATGCCTTCTTGGTGATGTTGCACTTCTGTATTCTTGTTACTGCCATTCTCCACTTTTGTAAGTCACTCTGGATAGTGGTTGCAATAAGATGTCCCCTTGTAACTCACTCTATTCAGTCAGCTGGTGACTCACTACCATTGTCTCTCCCTGTACCTCACACTATTCGAGTCTCCTTTTGACTCACTGTGTCACTCAGTTACCATCACAGTCTAACCGTCTAACTCTGAATCTTCCCGAAAACACAACCCCAAAGAAAGTAGAGGGACAGAATATACAGCTGTTCTTATACAGGCACTGACTGTAATAGTAGGCTTCTGAAAATTATCTTGTTTTGATAATTTGTAATTTAATATTCATTGAAACCTGAAACTCATGAGAATGATATGTTAATCAGACTGAGCTGCAGTGTTTAAAGCTGTCATGCTGTAGTTGTCCAGCAGGTGGCAGTGTGGGATTAGGTGATGCTCACCATTACAGGCACAGGACCTGAGTTTCTCCTCAGCCTCGCAGAAGGGGATGCACTCGCCGTCCTGGCAACGCCCCATGTCTACGCAGATTGTGCCGTTGGGGGCGTTGACTGGGGGCGGGCATTCACTGCTGTTACCTGGTGGGTAGACAGGGCCACACAGACACTCCAATAAGGCATATTGGCGGCCTGTAGTGCAGTGGTTAAGGTAAATGACTGGGACACGGAAGGTCGGTGGTTCTAATCCCGGTGTAGCCACAATAAGATCCGCACAGCCGTTGGGCCCTTGAGCAAGGCCTTAACCCTGCATTGCTCCAGGGGAGGATTGTCCCCTACTTAGTCTAATCAACTGTACGTCGCTCTGGATAAGAGCGTCTGCCAAATGCCAATAATGTAATGTAATGTAATGCATACAGAAAATACAGCACAGCATAAATACTACATACAGAGCAGTCCGTAAGTATCTGGACAGTGGTAAGATTTTTTTGACGTTTTTGCTCCGGACTCCAGCAAGCAGTTGAAATAAAATGTCTCTGCACCGGTGTGGTTGGGTTGAGCTCACCTGTGCAGTTAGATGTGCCTTTGCAGGTAGCATTGATGGCCTCCTGGCATCGCTTCCCCTCCTCCTCGAACATACAGCTGCGGCAGCACGGGCTGTTCCTATCACTGAGTCCCCCGAAGAGAGCAATGTTGGAGGATGAGTCAAAAAACCATGGAAATGGGTTTACATAACATCATTAAAATGAGGCTTGAGGGGCCACTGGACCAGTCACTTTACAGTTTCCGGTCACTTTACAGTTTCCGGTCACTTCAGTTTCCAGTCACTTTACAGGTGCGGACTACAGTATGAATTAGAATTGTTCTAATAGTGTTCAGTTAGTGTTCATATAAAAGGAACCCTGGAGAAACTGGTCACTCCATGTGTGAAACTCAGCAGATACTTTGATAAGAGATGCATCAATAGGAGCAGATACGATGCATGACGGCGTAGCGGCTGCACTTTGCGGCTCAGGTCCTAATTCAGATAAAAAAAGATACCGTATGTTGTGGTCTTCTGTTGTAAAATGTTTCAGCGCCATGGGCATAAAATATTTATGATCATTGTTATCAGGGTTTAAGTAACGCCCTTAATGAAGTTCCTAATTGACTTCCATTCATTTTTTTTTTTTATCCGGAAGCAAGCTGAGCACTCCTTTGTAGAAAGATTTGCCATAATCAATAGCATGGCCATTCACAACGGAGGGAAGATTTGCTAACTCGCGCTACGATTAATTTCTATGAGCGTTGCGGCGTATACTACCACTTGGCATCTCTTATCGAAGTATCTCTGACCTCACACTTGGCGAGTCCTCTCCCAAACCTTCCCCACCTGCACTGCACGTGGGGCTTGAACCTGCAGGTGGAGGTACAGCAGCGGTCGTCATTTAGGTGCAGCAGGCCCGGGTCACACTCCTCGCCCTCCTCCACCCGAGAGTTCCCACACACCCGGCTGTTCCTCTCCCGGAAGCACACGGGCGCCTTGTGCCGAAGAGTCTTCCCAATGGAAATCTTACTGCAGTTAGAGAATCTCTGTAGGACATAAGCAAAGGGTTGGTTAACTAGTACAGTAGCGCAGTACTTACTTTACAGAAACGGAGAGTGTAAATAGTAGTATCTTGTCAGACAGGCGTGTAGCAGTACCTTGTTGTTGATGTGGTCTCCACTCACTGCAATAGGATACATAACATATTTCCCACCATGATCGTCACTGGGTGCACAGTGAGGGACGTTGTCAGGGTCATGTTCAGCTCCAAAGTTGTGACCCAACTCATGTGTGGTGACTAAATCTGCTTCCTGTAATCAGAAATGTAAAATGTAATCAGATTTGCACTAACAATGTTTATTCCCTGCCTGTTTATGTACTGCTACCAGGACATTTTCACTATGAAGCACCAACAAATTTACAGTGCAGACCATAAGTATTATGAGACAATGGTGCAAATTCTGTTCTTATTATTTTGTCCCAAGGAACAGAATAAAGATCCAAAAACTTTCACAGTTGACCCCAACCTTGGTTAGAATAGTTTTCCCATAATTCCTTGTGCTGGTTAATCCAGTGTTCAAGTAACTGGGCTTCTTGGGAGACCCTGGGGGATAGTACACTGAAAACAGACAAACAGACAGACATGATTGGACAAAACACTATTTATGTTCTAAATTAATTATTGAGAAAAATAAAATTTCTTTACAGCTTTTACTGGGTGCCAAGGAATCTCAAGACACTTTACAGAAAAGTAACCTTCAGAAGAAATGGCCCAAAACATAGCCCAACAGCCTGTCTTGCCTTTGGGGCAGAGACCCCCCATGGAGTGGGCCTTTGAGGGGGCGACGTAGGCCAGGCCCAAGGTCCCCTCGTCAAAGTCCTGGTAGGTGAACAGGTGCGCCAGACACACGGTGGAGGCGTTGTCTGCGATGTCCGAGCTAAATTGCTGAAGGAAACAGGCAAATCCCATACACATTATGTACAGGGCTCACTACCAGCAACACTAAAACCCTACAATTCAATAACATTTTCAATACAATTCCCTTCTGTCACATGATTTAAGCCCTGCTATAAAAGCATATTCTCTAAGGGCCCAAAACATGTTGAAATGTAACCATATGTAAATGTAAGAATGCATTACCAAAATGGAGTCATTAACGACATCTTGGTAGCGTGCCCGGTCAGTAGGATACAGGCAACAAAACATTGTCATTGTGTTTATCAAAGGCTCAACAAATGTGTGGTCTTCCATTTTATTTATTTTAAGGTTAGGCTATTTGATACCCTTATACACCAGGGATTACTCCAGGAAATCAGTATGTTCTATAATAATGTCATGCAACTGAGCCAGAAGTGGGGTAGAAGTTCAATAAAAATTTAAGTTATCAAGAATTTGATAAAACAACAAATCATGCATCGCTCTAGTAAAAACTAAAAGGTTTTGCGACCAACCATCAAATGTGATAATCGATATTGGCAAAGATCGCCTCACTATAAACTGAAGGACAAGCTGAAACAGAAGTTTGAAGGGCGGGGAGTCGATTTGACTGACGTGAAATCAGGAAGGGGACGTCAAATGAGGATGCCTGCAGCTGTGTGAAAAGGATATTGATTGGAGGAGAATGGAAAATTTACATAAAAATCTTGTTTTCCAGGAAGTGGATGGAAAAAAATTTCAGTGTACAGTATCACAATTTTAAACTTTAAATTAAAATTTTTTTGGAATATACGCTTTAAGACATGTTTGTATGCTTATGAAGACATTTACATTTACATTTTAGTCATTTGGCAGACGCTTTTAATCCAAAGCGATTTACAAGTGCATAGGTTCTTCCTCAAGTCAAAGCATCACATCCATAACTAGGAAAACACACATGAAGTGCTGTTCTAAACATATAGTCATCATGAGTGCTTTTTTTTGGGGGGGTTTGACAAGAGGGATAGGGATATCAGAAAGGGGGGCGGGGGAAATCAGGAGGGAGGACTAAGGTAGAGTTTGAAAAGGTGTGTTTTTAGTCTGCGTTGAAATAGGGGGAGGGATTCTGCTGTCCTGACAGTGGTAGGCAAGTCATTTCACCACTGAGGAACCAGAACGGAAAACAGGCGTGAACGTGCAGCTCGACCGCCAGGTGCTCGTAGAGAGGGAACCATAAGGCAACCAGAGCTGGCAGACTGGAGTGGTCTAGCTGGGGAGTAGGGAGTGATCAAGGATTGTATGTAAGGTGGGCAGTCCCCTTAGCAGCCTGAAATGCCAAGGGCCTTGAATTGGATGCGTGCGGCAATAGGAAGCCAGTGGAGGCCAATGAGAAGCAGGGTGACATGAGCCGACCTGGGCTGACTAGTGATCAGGCGGGCTGCAGCATTCTGGACCAGCTGGAGAGGCTTGATGGCACATGCCGGCTAGGAGGGAGTTGCAGTAATCCAGACGGGAAATGACGAGCGCCTGGACTAGGAGCTGGGTAGCTTTCTCTGTTAGGAGATGACGGATACGGCGTATATTGTAGAGGAAGAACCTGCAGGTTCTTGCAGTGGAGGATACTTGTGGAGCCAGGGTGAGGCAGTTATCAAGATTCTTTGCCGTACGGGAGGAGGAAACTACAAAGTCCTCAATAGTCAGTGAGAGGTCGACTGACGGAGAGGATTTAGCAGGGATGTAGAGAAGCTCAGTTTTGACTAGGTTAAGCTTCAGGTGGTGGGAAGTCATCCACGCAGAGATATCAGCCAAGCAGGCAGAGATCTGTGTGGTGACCTGGGTATCGGGGGGGAAGGAAATGAAGAGTTGGGTGTCATCGGCGTAAGAGTGATAAGAAAAGCCATGGGAAGAGATAACAGAACCAAGAGACATGGTGTATAGCGAGAAGAGGAGAGGACCAAGAAGGGGGTGTGGGTCAGAGACTGAGCCCCTCCAAGTCACCTGGTAGGAGCGACCAGAGAGGTAGGAGGAAAACCAAGCGAGTGCAGATCCTGTGACACCCATCCCAGACAGCAATGAGAGCAGAATCTCATGGTTGACTGTATCGAAGGCGGCCGACAGGTCGAGGAAGATGAGGACAGAGGAGAGGGATTTGGCTTTAGCAGAGTGGAGTGCCTCAGTGACCGCGAGCAGGGCGGTCTCAGTGGAGTGGCCACTCTTGAAGCCGGACTGGTTTGGGTCATGGAGATTGTTGTGAAGAAGATAAGTGGACAGTTGGGAGCAGACCGCCCATTCCAGAGTCTTGGCGAGAAAGGGAAGAAGAGAGCTCAGAGCAGAGGGGTCAAGAGTAGGTTTTTTGAGCAGGGGAGTGACTCTGGCCCTCTTCAGGGAAGAGGGCATGGTACCGGAAGAGAGGGAGGTGTTGATTAGAGAGGAGAGAAAAGGGAGAATGTCATTAGATATAGATTGTTGAAGGGGAGAGGGGATGGGGTCAAGAGGACAAGTGGTCGGGCGGTGGGATGTAAGGAGTTTCAATGTGTCGGAGTCAGAGAGGGGAGAAAAGGAGGCTAGGGAGTTGGGGAAGGTAGGAGGGTCAGCAGGGGGAGAGGGTTGGGAGAAGGAATTGCGAATGGCGTCAACCTTCTTTTCAAAGAAGGAGACAAAGTCATCAGGCGTGAGTGATGAGGGAGGTGGGGGGGAGGGGGGGCCAGAAGCGAGAAGAAGGATGAAAACAGTTTGCGGGAATTAGAGGCGGCCGCGTTCATTTTCGAGTGAAAGAAGAAAGATTTAGAATTTACCAAATTCAGCTTGTCTTTAAGGCAGGTGGGTTTCTCTACAGTTTGTGATATAACAGTTTGACTCACCTCCAGGAGCCTTTTTACATCCCACACCTCCTTGCCCTCGGTAGGACTTCCCTGCATGTTGAAGTGAGCACCCCCTTCAGGCACCAGGGTTGGCTCCTTATTAATGATGATCTGCAGAGATTGAGGAAGAATAGACCATTTCTGGAGGGGCAGTGTGGGGAGGGGGCACTATATATCCATGGAAAATTTTGGGACAGAGACTGAAAATGTTTACACCATTCATCAGATGTGTGTCTTAACAGCTTAACAGTTCATACTTGCTGCATGCTGCCTGGACCCTGTTAATTACCGTTTGCAGTTGTATTTATTATATTATTATATATTATTATTATAAGAATAAAATAACAGATTTAATAAAAGTGCTAAATGCTCACCTGTTGGATTTGGACTCCGTATCCTTTATACTCCTCATCCCACGACGTGTTCCTGTAGATGTCATCTACCCTGTCCATCAGCTCAATCTTCACAAAAACAGAGTGCATGAGTTCAGTCAGTGAGTGAGTGAATTATGGAGTTCGGCCAGTGAGTGAGTGAATTATCGAGTTCAGCCACTGAGTGAGTGAATTATCGAGTTCAGCCACTGAGTGAGTGAATTATCGAGTTCAGCCAGTGAGTGAATGAATTAGCGAATGAGGGAGTAAGTGAGAAAGTGAGTGAATGAGCAAGTGAGCAAGTAAATGAATTCAGCCAGTAACTGAGCGACTGAATGTGAGTGTGGACAGGACTCTCTGTGGCACATAACCCTCTCTCCCCCCCTCTAACCAGGTAGTTGAGAGTGATGCTCTCCTCTCCGCGGCCCATGTTCTGGAAGAAGCGGTAGTCGGCCACCAGCAGCAGGGGGCAGGTGTTCTTCCTGTGGTCATGAGCCTGACGCTTCCCTCTGAGGGGCTCTGCAGTGGGGGGGGGAGTTGAAGCCATGGGAGGTCACTGCTCATTCAGTAAAGTGGCCATGTTCTGTCTCTCCATTCATTCTCGTTCTCTCTCTCCTTTCTCTCCTACTCACGCCGTTTGTCATCCTCCTCTGCAGACGATTGTACCCCATCAGGGAGAAGCCCGGCCGCTTTGACGTCCAGGTAGCCGCACACCTTGGGCGAGGCGAGCCGAGAGATGTTCCTGATGTCCTGAGAGCGATACACCAGGAGCCGACCACCAGAGGGCGCCTCTGTGAACCTCCAGAGCGGCTTTGGAGAACAGGAGGGGGACACCCGAATTAGGCCAATTCAGCAGCCAACCAAGACAATGCTAACACCATTTTATTAACCTTCGATGTGAGATTACATTTCTATATGACTTCGGCCTGTGTCGTTTGCCTCTCTTTGCAGTTTTGCCTCATCCTCATCATGTTGAGAGTTGACTTTTTAAACACTTTCATTGAACATAGAACACTTATTTTGCATATAAAGTTGCATGCAACAAAATAGCAAACATATGTCACTTCAAGGCCAGGCATAGAGTATTTGAATGGCATCGCTCATGATATGTCACTGCTTACACAGAGCAGTATGCCGTTTCACCACTAGTTGGCAATAAATGTTACATTACATTTACATTACATTACATTATTGGCATTTGGCAGACACTCTTATCCAGAGCGACGTACAGTTGATTAGACTAAGCAGGAGACAATCCTCCCCTGGAGCAATGCATGGTTAAGGGCCTTGCTCAAGGGCCCAATGGCTACACCGGGATTAGAACCACCGACCTTGCGTCTCCCAATCATTTAACTTAACCACTACGCTACAGGCCGCCCCAAATGTCTCCTATCTCTTTCCCTGCTGCCTCTGCATTATTAGCTGTACCTCTATGTTGTATTCAGCCTCGCGGGTCAAGATGTGGGCGGAAAAGTCATCTCCGTCAATATGGGCCTGCACCCGAGAGTGCTCCTCTCCTACACACAGGGAGAGACATTGTTACAGCAAAGACCATATCTGCCCACACATCTCTGCCATAGCCACGCTGTTTCTCCTCCAAATTCAATACAGCCTGATGCACACAAATAACAGAAAGACAGAGGGTAGGTCCCAATACTCAAACAATGCACCCTCCTTTCCTCCACTCATCTCCTACCCCCATACTTCCACATAGGAGGACACGAGCAGACGCATTTACTGTACTGAGTACTGAGATGCACTAGACAGTCAAACTGGGAATACAGACACTAATGAAATGACAGGCAATATCATTAAAATCAGAAAGCTGAAGACAGACAGACAGATGGGCATCCAATCAAAGTGATGAGATGCACAGTGTGACAGAGAGCCCCACCCCTGCGCACCTACAACATGTCCAGTGAAGAAGTTGTGCGTCTGCACCTCATAATGGTTCTCTCCTCGGCTGTCCACTACCACCGCTTCAAAGTCTCTGGTGAAGAGCTCTGTATTTGTCACTAAATATAGCTTAAAGTGTCTAAGAAAAATGAGGAAGAAAGTATCAATACAGGAAAGCATATATAAAACACTACTGCAAAGTATAATGCAATTCTCTCAAAAAATAAATTTTGGTTTGCCAAACAAATGTGGAGAGATACACATGGCTAACATAAGGAAGTACAAAGCACTATTGGTGAACGACACTGACTTTAACTGCTTCTTGTGATTGTGTCATAATTGTATTCCCTTGAAGTTATTATATTATATTATATATTATATTATATTTTTGGTAGTTTGGTATGTTTCGCTTTCCTTACATTTTGTCTTTATTGTGTTTATTTTGAATGATATTCATGTTTCTTTAAATTCAAAATCCATATTTGTTCATCTTATATTACCCAATCTGGAAACCCCATTTTTTCAGTGTTCTACTTTGAGGCTTCATAACTCCAGATATGAGCATCACAGAGACTTTTAAAATGTTTTCACTTGTCTACCTGTTTGATGTCTGTTGCTCAGTACACCAGCGATTTCTTTCTATTCAGGACACTCCAAGTTGTTGTACAAGCTATCCAGAATGCTTGTGCAATGGCTTTGATCGTTTCCCCCTCTTTTCTAAGCTTCAAAATGGCTTGTTTTTCCCCCAAAGACAGCTCTCTGGTCTTCATGTTGGTTTATCTTTCCTAACACAAATTCAGTCTTCACAGGCAAAACCCAAGGCTAAAACCAAGAGTAGGTATTCAGGACAATTTATTGTTTAACCAATCAATCTAACAGGACAGATCTGGGCAACAAGCACCTGTCAGTCACGTCCCAACACATTCACATTTCACTCACATTAAAAGTTGTTTAACAAATAAATATACCAGGAAATAAAAGCTGAAATTTGGATCTGTCATCACGTACATCTTTTGACCTCAGACTCAATTGTCTTGTAGTGTATAGCAAAAACAAAGGAACTGACCTTGCCATTCCGATACGTGTACTACTTACACGAGTAAATCAGTGTGTTAATTATACATTCGGATTTTCCAAGAGCGCCTTGGACTTCCATTTAATTTCCATGTTTATCTCTCCTCATTTTTGATTGGCAAACCAAAATGTTTTTTCAAGATATTTTTCCATTTCCTCTATTTTACAAAGAGCACCTTTTTGACTATCAGTTGATCCATGCGGCGCTCCTACAAATGTCTTTGCATTTCAAATAATAATTGAATGTTAATAACAATTATGGTAACAATTATGGTAGATAAAGAGTAACATTTGACCTCGGTGAGTCTGAAGAACACTGCAGTTAATAAGAGACATCGTTCAGACAGCAGGGAGCCTTTTGAGCCCGAATGGCAGGTGCGATGGCTGAGTGGAGGATTCACCTGTTGAGGGCTGTGAAACTGAGCAGGCGCTCGGCCTGAGACTGCGTCTGGACTTCCCGCTTCCTGACTGAGTGCTGAACCAGGCCGGACACCGGAAGCACCTCAAATTCTGCCAGCATGGAGCGTAACGTGGCTGAAAGACATCGTACAGGGAGACAGAGAAGGGTGGGAGGAGGAGAGATGAACCCTTTGAAATTGTAGGTAGTAGTTTCTTTTACAATGTTTTTTTCAGTGTTTCGGTTAGGAATGTGCACGTCTATTCAAATAACCGAATCCAAAATTATGGTTACATGTATAAGTATTCAAAAATGTTTTATATTGATAATCTATGTTTACTCCACAGAAACTAAGGTTTTAATAGCATTAATTTTACATGGTGTTCTGTTGTTGTAGCCCATCCGCCTGAAGGTTTGACTAGTTGTGCATATGCTCACCACCATGGTACAGAGTGGTTATCTGAGTTACTATAACTTTTCTCCGTTGACCTCTCTCATCAACAAGGCATTTCCGTCCGCAGAACTTCCGCTCACTGGATGTTTTTTGTTTATCGCACTATTCTGAGTAAACTCTAGAGACTGTAGTGCATGAGAATCCCAGGAGATTGGCAGTTACAGGAATACTAAACCAGCCCGCCTGGCACCAACAATCATGCCACGGTCGAAATCACTGAGATCACATTTTTTCCCCATTCTGAAACTCCTGACCTGTATCTGCATGATTTCTTTGCATTGCACTGCTGCCACACAATTGGCTGATTAGATAATTGTCTGAATAAGTAGTGCTCAGTGAGTGTATATGACCTTTGGATGATTCAATTTGCCCATTTTTGGCACATGCCCTGCCTGGAAACCAAGATTATCTACTTTGGATATGGTGAAAAGTAATAAACCTTTCTAGAAAGATTTAGCTTTGGCACTCAGTGGGTTTTGTTTATACAACACTTACAACTATCCTAACTTCATACATCTTTACATACCTCGAACAACCCTGTAATCTAAAATTAAAGAGTCCAATTGCAATTACCAATATAGCCACGGTGGACTGTTCCTCTTTTTAAATGGAGTATAATCGTAATGCTTAGCTACATGCTTGATTAACTTGAAAAATCTGTTCATTGGGTTTATTGTTTTGGTATCACTCCAAATGCTAATAGTAAATGGTTCAGGGACTTAAAAGACGGTCTAATTTCAAATCACAGCCTCAAGAAATTACTTATGAATGTTTTATAATGTAAATTAAAATATACAGTGGCTTCAGAAAGTATTCAGACCCCTTCGCTTTTTGCACTGTATTGTAGATTTCATTTTAAATGGATAGAATTGCCATTGTTGCCCATCAATCTATACTCAATTACCCATAATGACAAAGTGAAAACATGTTTTTCTTTACTAATTTATTAAAAATCTAAAGCTGAAATATCTCATTTAGAAGCCCCTTTGGCAGCAAGCTTTGCACACCTGAACCTCCGTCAGACTGGATGGGAAGCATCTGTGAACTGCCATTTTCAGGTCTCTCCACAGATGTTCTATGGGGTATGGTCTGGGTCTGGGCTTTGGCTGGGCCACTCAAGGACAGTCAGAGTTGTCCCGAAGCCACTCCAGCGTCGTCTTGGCTGTATGTTTTTGCCGTATGTCATTGTCGTACTGAAAGGTGAACCGTTGCCCCAGTCTTGAGGACGCGTGCACTCTGGAACAGGTTTTCTTCAGGACCCCTCTGTATTTGGCAGCATTCATCCTTCCCTCAATTCTGACAAGTCTCCCTTTTACTGAGAAGCACTCCCTTAGCATGGTGCTGCCACCACCGTGCTTCACTGCAGGGATGCTATTAGCCCTGGTGATGAGCAGTGCCTGGTGTTCGCCAGACATAGTGCTTGGAGTTCAGCCCAAAGAGTTCAATTAGTCTCTCATCAGAGCAGAGAACCATTTCCTCATGCTCTCAGAGTCCTTTAAATGCCATTTGGCAAGCTCCAAGTGGGCTTTCATAAGTCTTTTACTCAAAAGTGGCTACCGTCTAGCCACAGCAAAGGGTCTGAATACTTATGTAAATGAAAGATTTCAGTTTTTGGTTTTTAATAAATTTGCAAACATTTCTAAAAACATGTTTTCACTTTGTCATTATGGGTTACTGAGTGTAGACATTTCTGCCCATCATCATTAGAATTCTACAACACAAAAAGTGTGCAAAAAGTGAAGCACCTGTAGTTTCCCCATATGTTTGAATATAACATACAGATTATTAATCTATGTTTAATATGTTAATTAATCTAGTTTTTCATATGCCGCCTTTTTCTTAATTTTTAGTGCCAATAATTCTGGATCCCACTTCATGTTCTGGCTATTTGGCAGAAAATTAGCCTATGCGTGACATAATGTCCATACCTTAACATTATCTGTACTGTCACATTCGCGCACCTTGTCGTAGCTAATGTGGGAAGAAAATTTCATTTTCTTTGTTTTCTGGCTTGTGGTGTCACTGTACTCACCAAATTCTTGGCCATCTTCCTGTGCTTCAAAGTCCTGCGAATCTTTTATCCTACCACGCACCCAACATACAGAAGCTAGCAGCAGCAGCAGCACTGTAAGCAAAACCGGTTTCGTAGCGAGGACGACAGGCATAATGCAACGCAGGTAAAGATGGTTATGGCAGATTTCACTTCGTCATAAGCGATTCATTCCCATTGATGTCAACACAAAACGGATTCTGAACGATGTGACAGCTAAACTGGGTAACTAGCTAGCTAGCAAATACTGTAGTGCGAAATAACGGAAACTTGGACCTGAACTTCTACCAGGAAGCTACCCAATCAGTTAGCTACCTATCAAAATGGAGTATCGGGGATATATTGCAACAACCTAACGTCATTTCTACAATCTAACGTTCAAGCGCTTTGCTATTTTACAGTTAACCGGCCGCCGAGCTGTTAAATGCAGGGCTTAACGCAACCATCCATATCCGGAAGTACTCTCATTGTTGACGAAAATCCTGTGATGCCGTAGGCAGATCATAGACATGAAACTAGACAGGAAAACACGAGGCTCATTCATTGCTTATTTTTCCCAAGTACGCTGCCGCAGACTGCCTACTGAGGCTTGTCTACTGAGAAGCTTCTGACAGCGCAAACGGAAGAATCTCTCCACCGTGACAGAAGTTCTCCGATATTGACAATGACATCAACAAGGTTACATTTCGGTCATTAGATTAGTGGTTTTGAACAATCTGATTGTGGGAATACCTTATACAAATTCGTCACTTTCCAGAGTCAGATTTGATTTTGTGTGATTTCTCTGTAGTTTTCCCAGTTTCAAACGTAGTTTAGTCCTTTCGAAATACTCTGCAGCAAAACGAGGAATACTAACACAACAGATGACAGATTCACAAATTGATACAAATCCAGATGCGTTTGCTATTTTTAACCAGAAAGTGTTTTATAATTATGACTCGGCACATAATCTGTCCAGATTAGAATTGAAATATAAAGCTTTGTACCCGAGAGGCAGGCACTTTGAGGGAAGGGGGCCAATATATTCACATTTAATATCTGATATTGTGCAGGATTAATAAATCAGCACTGCCAATGCCCACTCCTAAATACTCGCATGAGTCATTATTCATTCCGTACATTTTGTACTTTTCACAGACTTTAATGGAGGCGACTATAGTCCTATTCTGTTCATGACGATTAGATCAATTCGGGAGGGATAAGTACATTGTACTCTCACACGACCCTACACCATTCCAAATGCCAGCACAAGCTCCCCCCTCCTTTTATTTACACCATACTTCTATACTTACAGTATGTTCTATACTTACAGCCTATGTCAAATATATATTTTTGTAATACATTAATAATGATGATTATCCATGCTTTTGTTTCCTCACGTGTGGGCTATTGCAATGCCCCTTTTTCCTGTTTTAGCAAATCCCCTCTAGACCGAATGCTGCTGCCTGGCTTTTAACAAGATTCAATCGATGGTCGCACATAACGTCTATTTTAGCATCACTGCACTGGCTTCCAATTAAATTGAGGATCAAGTTCAAAATTCGTATTATTACATATACAGCCCGTATGCCGCCATAGGTCTCTTAGGTCTTCAGATCAAGGGCTGCTGGCAATCCCCAGATCAAGATTGAAAACTAAAGGAAATTGGGCCTTTGCCACAGTGGCTACCAAACTCTGGAACAGCCTCCCATTAGATTTAAGGCAATACAATTAGATTGTTGGGCAATGTTGGACACTTTTAAGCAGCAGCTAAAACCCCACCTATATCGAGTGGCTTTCAGCTAAAGTTCTTTTTTGGTCTCTGTTTTTGTGGCTTTGCATTTATTTCAGTTTTATTATTTTTAGTTTAATTTTATTATTTTTATTCATTTTATAATTTTGTATGTTTATGCCTCTGTGAAGCACTTTGTGAACTTGTTCCTGAAAAGCTATATAAATTAACTTGGACATGGATGTTTTCTATGAATTCCCTGAAAAAGAATAGGCAATGTCATGGCAACTGATCCAAATATATGAACTTTTTATTGTATTGTTTTTCAGTTTTATTATTGTTTTTCAAATCACTACAGACTCACTGCAAACAATGTTATCTCCTAAAGTGCAAAAATGTGTTTGGTACCAAAAAAAAAAATAGAAATAGAATAAAGAGAAAAATATGTATGCCCCTCCTCGTCCCACCTCATCCCTTGTATTTGACATCAAACAAACTAAAAATACACACAAAAAACATGTTCTGAGTGCTGGTATGAAAGGTTCAAAGTTACATAGTCTCCTCAAGAACCCATGTAATGCCAATGGCTTTTCAATCTTCTCTTCTCTTTCTTTGTGATACAGATCTCAAACAGTGGTTTTTCACCCATAAGAAAAAATACATGAAAGAATGATTTTAGCCTATCAGTGTATCCAAATTAACAGTTATTATTGCTACTAATAGTAGTTCTAACTTCTAAGAGGTAGTTGGCAGTTCTTAACCAAAACATTGTCAAAATACACTCACTGAACATTTAATTAGCAACACCTGTACACCTGCTTACTCATGCAATAATATAATAAGCCAATCCTGTTGCAGCAGTGCAGTGTTTAAAATCATGAAGATATGGGTCAGGAGCTTCAGTTAATGTTCACATCAACCATCAGAATGGGGAAAATGTGATCGTGATTTTGACTGTGGCATGATTGTTGGTACCAGACGGGCTGGTTTGAGTATTTCTGTAACTGCCGATCTCCTGGGATTTTCAAGCACAAGTCTCTAGTTTACTCAGAATGGTGCGAAAAACAAAAAAAACATCCAGTGAGCAGCAGTTCTGCGGTAACTCAGATAACCACTCTGTACAATTGTGGTGAGCAGAAGGGTACTGCAGAACACGTCAAACCTTCAGGCGGATGGGCTACAACAGCAAAAGACCACGTCGGGTTCCACTTCTGTCAGCCAAGAACAGAAAGCTGAGAAAGCAGTGGGCACAGGCTCACCAAAACTGGACAGTTGAAGACTGGAAAAAATGTAGCCTGGTCTGATGAATCTCGATTTCTGCTGAGACATACAGATGGTAGGGTCAGAAATTACCACCAACAGCATGAATCCACGGACCCAACCTGCCTTGTGTGAATAGTCCAGGCTGGTAACAGTGGTGTAATGATGTGGGGAATATTTTCTTGGCACACTTTGAGCCCATTAATACCAATCAATATCTTGAATGCCTTCTTGGCCACAATGTATCCATCTTCTAATGGCTACTTCCAGCATGATAATGCACCATTTCACAAAGCAAAAGTCATCTCAAACTGTTTTCATAAACAATTGGCCTTCCCACTTACCAAATCTGAATCCAATAGAACACCTTTGAGATGTGGTTGAACAGGAGATTCACAGCATGAATGTGCAGCTGGACAAATCTGCAGAAACTGCATGATGCAATCATGTCAGCATGGAACAGAATCCCAAAGGAATGTTTTCAACAACTTGTGGAATCCATGCCACAAAGAACTGAGGCTGCTTTGATAGCAAAGAGAGGCCCTACCTAGTATTAGTATAGTGTTCCTAATAAAGTGAGTAAAACACACTGAAGACATGGAAAATCATGAAATTAGCTACCAAAAAGAGGGAAAATGCTACTTGGTAATGTTTTAGGCTACCTGGGTCATCACACATTTTGAAATTTGGATAAACTGATAAAGACAGCCAATGATAAGCAGGCTTATTGATCTTTGATAACATGCAACCTAACGTTACGTTTATCCGATTATCTGTTCGTTATTAGCTATTATTAGCTATTGCTGTTATCATGCTTAACTTCTTATCCGTTTCAACAATCACGCTTTTGGCTCTTCTAAAATTCTGATCTCATGCTTCTTCCTCTTTCTGATACATGATATCAGTTTCCTTTTCCTGTCTTGTGAGAGCCTTTCCACTGAGAGCAAGAAGCCTCTCAGTAGACAGGCTGCAGATATAACCTTCTCAATTTTGTTGCTGGAAGCGCACAGCCACATTCAAATTGTGGAACAGAAAGTAACCAAAGTTTATGGTCTATGGTACAGACAGCTCTTTGGTAGATGCATCAGTTGGTTCCTGCATCCCCCAGTCAGATGTACTCGCAAATTTGGGCCGATTGTAGCCTGCTCCTGGCTCAAATCCCAGCCAAGTCTGGCTTAATTACAGTTGCCGGACTCAAGTCTTTCTGTTCCAGCACGGCAAATTTGACAGCTCTACACTGAGGATCTCTTCAACTGCAGACTATTCATCTGCATAGAGGAAGTCTGCAGGAGCAGGCAGTCTGCATGTCATTTATGTACAGCAGGAAAATGAGAGGCCCAAGAATACATCCCTGTGGGACCCCACAGCCAATCTCAGGTCTGACAGTGTTCCATTAATATCAAACTGCTCTAGTTCTGTTTGGACACAATCCAATTTACAGATGAGTGGTTAAAACCCAATGGCTTTTCATTTACAGGTGGGATGCTGTAATCTATCTAATCAAATGCTTTTTTCAGATCTAGTAACACCATTCCACTTTAGTTACTACTATTCACCTCCTACAGATCAGAGCTCAAAAGTAAAGCAATTTCTCCACTGAATCTTTCTTCTTCAGAAAGTACCACTTCAGTCCTGTATACAAGTCATAGGAGGTAAACTAAAATGCACGAAAATCTAAGCCATTTAAATTACTTCTAAGACCTTGGTTGCCTAAAAACGTCCCACACGTAAACAAATACCGATTTAACATCTTTACTTTGTATGAAATATTTTAAACTGCATACATTTGATTTGCAATGGAAATGTTGGCAGTTGGCAGGGAAATAAGTCTTAACCCTTCATGCTTGTTAGATACAACTGCAAGTTCAATGAAGGAAGATGGAATATGGGTAAAAAGTACTGGCAAGAAATAATGGAAAATATGTCTAGCTAATAATAATGCCCATGGCATAGGATTAAACATTTCTAGATTTTCACAAAACCCTACCACACACATACCATACACACCCCAGAATAAATTAACAACATTGCACAGCTTGGTTTATAAAATGTAATCATTTTTATTCATGTCACACAGGCATTAAGTAGGGCACTGGACATTTTCACTTATTGGCTTATTGGGGAGTACAATCAATGATTAGCAAAACACAATAGTGGTCCAAATCTCCAAAATGACACCCACTGCATTAACCAGACACCCCCTTACATGTGCATAAGCCTGCATTGAAAAGTATTAGATCCAACACTTAGACCTGATGAGCACAACATCACTTCCCTCTCCAGTGTAGGACATGTAATATTAAGATTATTATTTGTATTTTTTTGTCATTTTCATTTTGGTCTTCAGAAAGTCCCCCAACCCTGTTCATTTAGGCAAGTTACAATGTCAGAGACTGGCTGTGTGACACCAACACCCTCCCTCCACTGCAGTACCAAACAGCCAGCACGCACAGGGTCACTGCAGGCTAGGGGACTATTACAGCAGCTGGTACCATGCAGCGTTGTGCAGAAAGAACACAGAAAATTGTCTGAGAAACACGTTAATTTAAATCCGTTTAACACAAGGAAACCCTCACTATGATGGTGTGCCAACCGCTCACATTTGAAATTTTAAGTGCGATTTGTCACACTATGTTAACGCCCTGCAATGCCACATTAATATTCAAATCGTATTTTAAATGGGAAATTGACATCAATATAAAGTGAAGCTCTTAATACTTTTCTACAGCAGAAAGTACGCATATGGAAGGCCAGGACAAACACAAATGAAGGAATGGAGGTTTTTTTTGTTCCCAATTTCTTTTCAAAAGCTGAAAAACTAAACTGCTGAATTTCCATGTATTCAGTACTGATACATTTTCATTGCTAGAAGTTTCTTATGTATATGTGGAGCAATAAGGAATGGATAAGTGTAAAAAGGTTTTGTAAATTCTTTCCCCGTTTTTCCATTTGGGAGGAGTCTGTGCGTCTAGCTCTTGACGGGCTCTTGACCTTCACCTTCGTCTGCTGCGGTGTCTGATGTCCATAACTGCAATTTAAAGGTAAAACAGGTAAGATTTTTGTGTTAAAACATTGTACATCCCTTCCTATCATTGAAAAAGGCTCACTAGCACTTCCAAAAAGTTGACAGACTGACACTCTACGAAAACATTGCATTGCCGTACAATAATAATTCATTTATCGTTTCTGTCCTCAAAAGCCTCAAATTCAAAAAATAATTTGCACCCCAACATGCTTTACTGCCAACAGAGGAAATTCAACTTGTATCTTTACAAAGACAAAAGAAGGGCGAATTACAGGTAACAGGTCCAGAAGCAGCTGGAGGGAAACGCAAAACTTACTGTAAGGTTATCCCTTAGCAGCTGCATAATGAGAGTACTGTCTTTGTATGAATCTTCATTCAGTTTATCCAGCTCAGAGATGGCATCATCAAAGGCCTGTGACAAATAAAACAGGTACAGTGCATGACCGGGTGAGGTTCCGAAAACAGGTAACTCATTCAATCTTGCCATTAAGGGTCACAAGCATTTTGGCTGCACTCTCAATCCAACCATCAAATCCTCCCCATCTTGATGAGTCTCATTAAGCAGAGAAATTAGCATTGTAGCCTGATGCATACGTCAGAAAGCCATTGTAGCGTAGTGCATGTAGAATAGCGCATACAGCAAAAATAGTGTGCCGTTACGGTATAAACGGTTAGCATCATGGTACATAGAGCATAACGGCTTGACATTAAAATGGGGCATGGAGCAAAGTCAGTACTGTAGCATAGCGCATAGAGCAGAGACAGTTGGCAGTGACAGCAGAAAATGTTTTGCCTGTGAAATGTTGAGCACAGAATTATGGACAGTGTTGAACACTGCATTACAGACAGTATCGTGCACGTTGCTAGTCCGGCACGCCGCAGTTTGACGGACAGATGCAGCGGAATGACTGACCGTTTTGGCAAGAGCACAGGCTTGTTCGGGGGAGTTGAGAATCTCGTAGTAGAAGACGGAGAAGTTCAGCGCCAGGCCCAACCGGATTGGGTGCGTGGGCTGCATTGCCTTCGCACCCTCTTTAGCCTGCTCGTACGCCTTTTGAGAGTTTTCTATAGTCTCTATTGCACACAAAAGCAAATACAAAAACAAAAAACAGGCAATATTTAGTCATCACTGCACACCACCTGGAACAGTATTCACTACCAGAAACTTCTACCACACAATGTAATTATCCAAAAAACATCATCAATTAATGGAATCACAGGTGGACTCCAATCAAGTTATAGACACATCATGGATAATTAAAGCAAACGGGATACACATGACCAGAAATTGGAGTGCCCCAGCAAAAGGTCTGAATACTTTCAGTTTTTGATTTTTAATAAATTTGCAGAAATAACAATAAAAATACAATTTTCACTTCTACAATAAAATCTGCAATAAAGTGTGCAAAACGTGAAGGGGTCTGAAGCCACTAACTTAAAAATACTACTTTGTTTGATGAAGAAAAATGTTGTGGTAAAGTATACTCTACCCTGAAATATTGTTGGCTATGTTGTACTTTTTCAAGCTAAACTGTGCAGCCATTGCATACGGTTTTATCCGTTAAATGAAAACATTCTTGTTGTGGAGAAACCCTACTCTTCTTTCTCAGGATCTTTCTTCTAATTATTAGATTGCATATCAATGAATCTCAGTATCTCCTAAAAATCGCGGTAATTTCAAGTGCCAACATCGTAATACCATTTAGATAAAATATTGCTCAGCCCAATTACCCCACTTTCAAATAGAACCTATTGACCCCCTCATATTTTGAATAACTTCATCTAATACTACACATGTGCAACAGATTGAAGTGACAGGTCAAAGGGGGTAATAACAGGAGTGGTAATGGCACATATATCCGTAGTGCTAAGGACTAAGGCTGGACGGAACAACAATGAAAGCTACGAGAAATCAAAGAACCAGCACATTGAAGGCGCCCATTCAATAATTTAATGTAATGTAATGTAATTTAACAGAGTAGAACCCTCAGAGATATGAAACTCAGAAACCGAACAGGGTATGGAATCGGAGATATAACATTACTGCACTACATTACATTACATTACATTAGGCACCATTATCTTTGCACGCCCAAATAGTGCATTCAAATTTAGACTAGGGTCCGAAAATGCTTCTAACACTCACCTTTCCTCTCGTCTCCAGCAACTTCAGCAAGGTACCTGTAGTAGTCTCCCTTCATCTTGTAATAGAAGACTTTGCACTCGGCGGGGGTAGAGTAGGGAATTAAATAGTCGTCCAGCAATGTCTGAGGAAAGAGGAGTTAAGAATTAAGATTCTGCATAAATGTGGGATAAGTTACGCCCTTATTTGCCAATAATGTGCACATAGGACAAGCAATCTACGATCCTGTAGGTTTTCATTCAAACCCTAACAAAGCACATCTCATTCAAAAGCTAGAGATTATGACAAGTTGTCGCAAGCTGTCGTGAATGGCCCCAGGTCACATAGTACACGGGGGGAACTAAAGCCGTATGAGCAAATCATTTTAAAACGTAACTTTGTAGTCGCGACGGTACAACCTTAAAAAATGTTTTACTTGCAAGCCCATATAGGGATCATGTTGGCGAATGCAAAGTTCAGGGACTAGAGTTGGGAAAATGTCCCACAAATTTCACAGTGCTGTGGCAAACCATGTAATTATATCTTACTGGAAATGGAGAAGCCTGGATGTGGAAATCTGGCAGCGACATTTACTTTTCACATACACGCTCAGAGCAGTGAACCAGTATCAGGGCTGTGCGGAAAGGATATATTTAGCCTGCAAAGTCATTGGAAAGTGGGCTACACTGGGGACACGCATCAAGTGTGTTAGATAGACTTTGCCCCAGATCCAGTCTGAAGAGTAGGCCAGGATGCTGCTCTCTCTAATATAGCACACTGTGGCAGCATTTAATGAGGACAGTTGCTTGCTCCATTCCATGACATTTAATGAATATACATATACACTTGAGGTAAAAAAAAAAAAAAAAAAAGTATGAAAAAAAAGAGCCAATGGCATTACATGGAGAGCAGGAACAAACGTGTAAGGCCAATATACTGCACACATCAGATTAATAGAAAAATTAAATAGGGGCGGCATTTGCTCAGGAGGTGAGAGAGGTCGTCTGGCAGTGGGAAGGCTGCCAGTTCAATCCCCCACCCCGGGTGTGTCAAAGTGTCTCTGAACAAGACACCCAACTCCCAATAGCTCCCGACGAGCTGGTCAGTGTCTTGCATGGCACCCCATCGCCGTTGGCATGTGAGTGTAGGTTTCCAAATGTGCCATAAAATGTATTCACACAAAGCATAAATAAGTTGCGAAAACATAAATGAATTATTGTTGCACTTCATAACACTAGAATTTTTTTCAGTTTGGGTATGACAGATTTTGGCAATTTCAGTTCCACACTTTAAAATAACAGATATAATTTACCCTTAACCATTTAGACATCTGCCTGATATACTTCCACTGTATGAACTCAATCACAGAAAGGAAGAATTGCAAAACTCTGCTGTATCAATGTTTTCCCCTACCTCGATTGTACATTTAAATAGCCAAATAGCCACCTAGTTAGCCCACCCATTTCATATCCAAAACAAGTTAATCCATTGTGCAATTTGAAGTAGCCGAGCTAAAGCGTTGTGGTGTCTAGCTCGCTTCCATTCGGCACCCCTGCTAGTAAATTATAGCCGTTACACACGCTGCATAGTGCACGCAATTAGTAGTTGACGGTCATACTGTCACCATATCGCAGTAGAAGCATATTCCTAGACAATAGATTTGATAAGCATACATCAATAAATGGATGACTAGGTTGCTTATGCTACGGCCGCACGGACACCGTAAACATAGAAGCCAACACCGGGGTTGTAAAACGGAAAGTTTCATTTACAAAAACACGAAGAATATTTTTTTCACTGCAACCAGTTTTAAAACGTGACTAATTGTGATAAAGAAAGTTTCATTAAAAAATAACGTGCAAATTGTTTCTAAAGGCAGTTTCAGAGCGGCCTACACAAATGCGCTGTGCCTGGAAGAGCGCTTCTGGTATAATTGACAAGCCGCGACTTGTTTTGCTTTCGCAACACTAGCCTAACACTGGAACTGTACGGGATGCGTAGGGCTCGCTGTGCGAAGCTCACTCCCATTCAGCCCCCACGCTAGTGGATGGTAGCAGGCACACACTACGCAGCCTGTGTAACCTCTATAATTCACTACCCGATTGGAAGCAAGCTCCACAACAAAAACCCTATGCGTCCAAAGCAATTCCAGCCTAAGGATTCACTAAAAAAATCTGGAGCAGCCCTACCCGATACCTTAATTTTGATTGGTGCATACGCGTGTCTTCTTCTACCCATCGTACAAACATTTGTATTTGTGTCCACAGCATGAGCATTGTAGTTTGCAATTCGTGGTTTTCATTTTGTGAAACCGCTTTTGCGATGTGTAAACACGTGAGTTTTGTGGTTGCGAAAACAGATGCGAGTTGTGAAACTAATTCGCAACCAATTAGCTCCATAGGAAACCATTGCTTAAAAATTACTTGAAAATGTCTAAGGAGGTACTCTCTAGGAAAACAGGAATTGGATTCAGCCATTCAAGAAGATGACTGTAATGGTACTCCACCCATTCAAACATACCTTTGCCGTATAAGGCTTTTGCCTGGCGAGTCACTAATGTAGCTGCTCCCGAAGGGGCTTACGCTAACATTTTCCCCAATGATCACGTGGTCCGAAAGTTGAAGGAGTAGCACACTAATGCACCCCAATTCATACATTCCTAAATTATTTAGTCAGTTCACACACATTATCAGTTCAGCAGCAAATGCTCCTAAAATGGGAGCACTGTAGTGTAGAGCCCTGTCCTTTTGTCACATTCGGCCTGCGCTTAAACCTTTGTGAAATACTTCATTCATTATGCATGTGAAGGTGGGGCACGTAGCGAAAAGAAAACCTCAAAGCAGCCTTACTTAAAGATCGGCACCAAAACACGTAAATGATAAACGGACAGAATTTATATAGCGCGTTCGTAGAGTTGATGCTTCTCATTCACACATTCACACACATGAACTCACACTTAAACGGCAATTGGCTGCCATGCGAGACACCAACCAGCTCTGAAAGAGCAATTGGAGGTTAGGTGTCTTGCTCGCTCAGGGACACTTCGACACACCCAGGGAGGGGATTAAACTGGCAATCATCTGTCTGCCAGACCACTGCCCTTACCATCTAACATGACCCCCACATTTTCAAATATTTGAATTTTGACAGTAAATTGCGTAATAAAGTATTAGAATTATGTTGCAGACACTCATTGCTCTGAAAATGTTGCTCATGTAGATGAATGCAGTTATGCTTTCTTTCATTGCAAGTCACTCTGCACAATAACCTCTAAATTTACCTCTCGCTAAATTAATGTGTGCGATCAAATCTTAACTTCAAGCACAGGTCATGAGGAACTTAAAGGCTGTAAAAATCCATGCATACCTTTCCGCAAGCACAGTGCCAGCTCAGTTAAGGTGCGGCTTCCCCAAGGGAAGAAAAATTGATGTGCTTCCTTATACCCCTTTCACACGGATGCAACGACTCGGGAATGTCCTGTGTTTGCTATTGCTGTGTTTGCTATCACTGTGAAAGGGTCAACCCAGGTTTTCCCACCCGGGAGAGCGACCCTGACCCTGATACTCATTGGATATGACCAGAGAGGCTAGTATGACGTTAATGGTGCTTGGTACAAAAGTTTAGTTCTTAATCGTTTTAATTTTAAATCAGTTGTGCCATTCTATATTTCAAGAAAATAATTTTGCAACATATGGTTTCACTACCTTTCTAGTATTTGGCCTCTCGTATTTGGAAACTGGGCTGCTCCAAATAAATAAAAGTAAATAGAATAATAATTGTGGGAGATCTATTAATAAAAAATATATATATACAATAAATTATATATCAATGTAATCGCTTGGCTCAGGCCATGGGTGACGTTTTGCCCTGTGTGGTCTTCGGGGGAAAAAACACTTGAGACATTTTGACTTCATTAAATTATCAAGTTAACAAATTAAAGTTCAATTGATTTTTAGGCTCCGAAGGCCTTTGTCCCAGCACTGCAATTTCATCCAAGCACATTTCATCCGGAGCACATTTCTAAAATGTTTTACTTTAATAAGTCATCAAACAGGAAGTGGTATCATACAGAAGCTTCTGAAGGACCCCCAAGCTATGGTAAAAGGTTAATAAGTCTCTGTTAATAATTTACCATTTTTACTCACTGGTACAATATAATGGCTTCAGAAAGTATTCAGACACCTTCACTTTTTGCACAATTTATTGTGTTGTAGATTTAATTTAAGTTAATGTACATTACAACATAATTAACATAAGCTTTTTTAGAAAATTTTTAGAAAATTATATCTGAATGTATGTCCATTACACACAACATTAGAGAATCCAACACTTAGCTTTTTGTAAATATAATTCCTATTAACCATTAAGAATTAATAAATGTTTTACAAGTACAGTTTTCACATTTTAAGGGAAGAGAGCGTAGCCAGGTTCAGGGCCTACAAGAATTCTGACCCATCAGCTAGAGAGGAGTGTCTTTCAAAAAATAGAGCAAAGAATTAATATGGAACAGCGAAGTAAAAAGAGCAGTTTTTTTAAAAGAATCTGCTACAATAACACTTATCACACTGTAAATCATACCATACTGGTCTATTTTTGCCAGAAAAATCAGTAGGCCATTATTTACAGTCCCCTCCAACAGTATTGCAACAGCAAGGTCAATTCCATTGTTTTTGCAATAGTTTGAGGTCAAAAGATGTACATGAGATGACAGATCCAAATCTCAGCTTTGGATTCCTGGTATTTTTATCTAGATTTGTGACAAAAGGTGATATGTTCTAACTTGTTTATCAGACCACCCAATAGTTAGATGAGAAAAAGTATTGGAACATGTGACTGACAGGTGTTTCTCGCCCAGATGTGTCCTGTTATATTGATTGGTTAGGAAATAAATAGCTCATGCTGTGGACACACAAATACAAATGTTTGTACGATGGGTAGAAAAGATAAACCAACATGAAGACCAGAGAGCTGTCTTTGGGAGAAAAGCAAGTCATTTTGAAGTTTAGGAAAGAGGATAAATCGATCAAAGCCATTGCACAACTATTGGGGATAGCTTGTACAACAACAATATCCTGAAAAAGAAAGAAATCGCAGGTATACTGAGTAACAGACAAGAAAGTTGACCAATTAAAACTACAGCCGTTGATGACAGAAACATTTTGAGAGCTGTGACGAAAAGCCCCCAAGACATCAGTCAGTGACATCACAAACATTCTGTACAGGGCAGGCTATGCCACAAGATGCAAACCACTGATCAGTAGTAAGAATCAGAAGGCAAGATTACAATTTGCAAAGAAGTACAGAGATGAGCCACAAAAGTTCTGGAACAATGTTTTATGGACTGATTAGACCAAGATTAACCTCTACCAAAGTGATGGTAAGGTTGGAGAAAGAAGGGATCTGCTCATCATCCAAAACAGCTCATCTGTGAAGCACGGTGGAGGAAGTGTCATGGCTTGGACTTAGTCTGGAATACAGTGTCCAATTTCTACAAATTACTTACCAACATTAGTTAATAGGCTAACTTTATATTTACTTTTAGCGATGGTAAACTAGTGACCTTCAGCGATGATGCAGTTCGCTTTCAGTCGCAGCAGGAAATTTTAGGCTGCGCAAAGCATTTTCTCTCAGCAACAAGGACATTGTGTTTCAATTAATACATTTGTTTCTAGTAAAAATAAATTGTCTATAGCTACATATATGCATTTATAAATGTAGTTGACTGAAAAAGCCTAATTCTTTAATGCATCCAGCAAAGTAGAAACAATGAAATGCTGTTTCATTAATACAATGGCCAAATTAAGTCTGGACTCCAAAATATACACCCTAAGGGTAAACATGACTGAAGTTTAATTGGAAAGTAAGTTTATTTCTTCAAGCTCAGGTTGACAATACTGTTGGATAGCCCAATAATAATATTAAATAAGAAATATTAAAATGTGAAAAAAATAAATAAATAAAAATAAAATAACGTTTTCCGGTTTCGGTTGAATGTCCATTTCCATTAAACAGTTAATCGATTAACCATGCCCATCCCTATTACATTACAACGTTAAAGGAGCAACATGGTGGTTGAGTGTGACCACTTGCCAGTTGTCTTTAGGCAACAACAAAACAAGTGTGCATCATTTTTGTATTATTCAGTCATTTAAATGTATTTTAAAAACATATTTTTCTTAAGCCTAAATTTCCCACTATAAGAGTTCACCCTAACTGTCTGGGTGTGGTAATGAGAACTGTCAATTAGCTATGATTAACAGACCATGCTGCCACTTTCCACACATTGTTTTTTTGTTACCATAGCCATCTCCATGATGCGTGCTCATCTTGGGAAACTGAATTTTCACAAGCTAGCTAACTTAGTACATGAACTATCGATAGCTAAGATAAGGACGCTGACTTATCCAATGATCATTTTTGCAAGCTACCGAGCTAGCCAAGTTGAGACAAAAGCACAACTAACGTCCTTATGAGAACAAATTAGCTAGCTAACGTTATCAATAGTCACCTTATGAAACCAAACTAGCTAGCTAGATAACGCTAAATGAATAAAACCAGAAATAGTCTAGTAGCCCTTAAAAGACTCTAATTTAAGTGAACCTAACGTTAGTGAAATATTTGTATTGTCTTGCCTGGAGGCCAGCAGCGTAAACTTTGAGGTCACAAGTTATAGGGGAGGGATAAGGAGAGTGGTTATCCTCGTGTGAGGCACTACAAAAGGAACACTCAACCGGTTGTAAATAGGACGATAAATTTAAAATGCTTATTTCTCCAAAACTTTCCCCAATGCCCTCTTGTGCAAATTGCATATAAAAACCCAGGAAAGTGTGACCAACCACCATGTTACTCCTTTAATAAAATATGTTCTGTTTAAATTATTAGCTTGTTATACTGCCACTAACACTGGATTTTTTGTCAAAATGCCGCTCTTTGCTTCCTCTGAGCCTCATTATTGGCTCGAACATGGAAAGTCTGGGAATTCTTTTACGGATTGCTATAGTATTCTCATAGAAAAATGTGCCTACTCGTCGGAGGTAAAATTATTGTATACTATACTGGATACTACTGTGCAGACCAGTATACAGTGTACACAGTACATACTAACGCAGTATGTAGTATGTTGTTTTGAACACAGCCTGGGTTTTACTTTAAAATGTTGGGATGCAAAACGCTTATTTGGTGCGCGTAGTGGCAAGTGCGTTGGCTTGCTATAACTTACCAGTACTTCTTTACAGATTTTCTTCAGCTCAGTTTCCACCTTATTGCGGTATTCCTTGATTCCATTCTTGTTGTCCTCGTCGCTCTTCTGCTCCATGCTGGATATCACCCTCCAGGAGGACCGGCGTGCTCCAACCACGTTCTTGTAGGCGACAGACAGCAGGTTCCTCTCTTCGTTGGACAGCAGGTTCATTTCTTCATCTTCTTTGGGCAGGTTTTCTTTAAAGGATTTCCCTTTCTCCTCTGTTAATGTCTTCATTATGAGGGCCATATCCTCGTAGCGCTCAGCCTGCTCCGCTAACTTGGCCTTATCAACATCAGAAGACGCCATTCCTGGTTCCTTGCCTCGTTTATTTTGCGTTAGGTAATGTACTCTTTAAAGCAAACCTGTGGAAAACAGACAACATTAACTGTGATGCACGTTGTCATAAGTGCTTACTGTTGCAGTTCATTTTGATTTCAACTTGTCTTTAAGTAGCTATACCTGTCTTAATACAAAGCTATAAAAAGCTAGCTCAACAATAGTCAAATAGAGGATAACATTAGCTACAGTGAGCACCATAATTAATTGAACAGTGATGTATTTTTTGTTATTTTGCTTCTGTACTCTAGTGGTTTGAAGGATACAGTTTGAAAGGATACAATGATGAGGTTGAAGTGCAGACGTATATTCATCCATGAACCACCATTAGAGAACTTTTTGTACATGGCCTCATTCTGTCTGCAGTCACATCCTCGGTGAAGACAAGTAAGCCCATTCCACTGGCAGCCATACAGGCCCTAGCCATAATACCCCCTCCACCATGTTTCATAGATGCTTTGGATCATTTCCTTTTTTTCTTCACACTTTCCTCTTTACATCACTCTGGTGCATGTTAATCTTTGTCTCATCAGTCCACAAGACTTTGTTCCAAAACTAGTGCTTTTTCAACAAACTAATCTTGCCTTTCTGTCCTTCAGGTTTATCAGTGGTTTGCATCTTGTCTTCCTCATATTGTCACACCCAATAATAATCTCCAAAGGCAATTGCAAAGTCTAGAATCCGGTC
Organism: Conger conger; assembly: GCF_963514075.1. NCBI lineage: Eukaryota > Metazoa > Chordata > Actinopteri > Anguilliformes > Congridae > Conger > Conger conger. Next base: position 26,079,151 of record NC_083760.1, read on the forward strand.
AACGACATCAACAATTTACTAACGACACAAATGAATGCCTAACGAAACACATCTGTGAAGCCAATTGAACAAATACTTGTAGTACCTTAAAATGTGGGTACAAAAGGTGCTGCCATTTCGAAACGGTACGGATGAAAATACCCTCAAATAGCTGACAGTCTGGACTTCAACTTGTCCAATGAATTATGGTGCTCACTGCATGTCAATTTGCTACCAACAACATAACCTTGGTTAAACGTTCTTGCATGTTAGTGGAATGAATTACACCATTTTAATGTAGCCTACCTTTAGTCTAACCTACCATTGGATAGCATTAAACCTTAACGAAGAGTAGCTAATAAGAGCCTAAAGTAAAATTAACAACAACCCATCAATCTGTTTATCCACGTTACGTCTCATTGGCCTTTCGCTGTTCGATTAATCACCAAAGTTAGCCCAATAACTAAGGTTAGCTTAACTGCTGCTGCCGAATAAATTAGGTAATTACTCAACATGGTTGAGCTGCATGGCTAACAAGGCAGCCAGTCTAGATATTAGCCAAGTTAATAAGTAATGCTTCCAACAATAGTGAAAAGAAGCGAAAAATGCTGTTCCAAACACCAGTCTACGTTATCAAGCTGACTGCAAAGTTAGCTATGTTAGCAAGACTTCCCAATTGACCCATAGAAATTACCCATTCTTCATTCTTCTTTCATACGGTATAGGTTATATATAACGTTTCCATTATTTTCTTTGAAAATGGAGCTATGCCTAAAACAGCATCATATACCACAAAATAAAAGCGCGACCGCGGGGTGTGCTCGTTTCAGCAAAGAACAAAGCATTTTTATTTTGTAGCTAGCTACCAATGACAAGATGGATGCAGCAAAAGTGCCGCGATGTAACTGTTAAGTTATCCCTTTCGCAGTGGCAGATCTGTTCCATTCCTTCCAGAAAACAAAGCATTAAAGCCCTAGTTTAAAAAAATGACACAAATCAGACACTATGTTTTACACGAAATTCGAAGATCAGACCTTATGAAAAGCGACTTACTTGACGTTCCAGAATACGTTCAGCTCCTCCGAATTGATCTGCCGTGAGCTTGGATGGAGGGAGGTGCAAAAAAAAAAAGTAGTATACCTTCTCAACCAAGTATGATAGAAAAGGCGTTACCAGTTTAACTTGATCCCCAATAAGAACGTCAATTTTGATCTGGTCAACCGTCATAGTTCAGAATATTAACCAGTGAAAGCTTAGCGCGGGGAGTGAAGGCGGGCCTTGTGGGACAGGTTTAGCTGGCCTGTCGACTGGCGCTGGGCGACGGGGTTTCTACCAATGAGAACGAGGGAGAAACACCATTGCTATGGTTATCTTGCCCCCCCTAACAACACCGATGACTAGTAGCCACTGTAGCATCAATTGAGTTCAGTTATCCACACGACTTGTCTGTCTGATGTAGACAAAGAAGTTGTGGAACATCGTCTGTGCTTACCAAGTTCTAGGTTTAATCTAAGGCCACAGTCAGCCGAGTCAGTGACCTCGCTTGCTTTGTAACGTTAGAGTAAATACGACGTTAATTACGATTGTTCGTAGTCAAATCAGCGATTGTATGTGCTACATATACAGGTCATCACCATACAGATTTTGAGTATCTTTTCCCCTGAGTTTTATTGTCCTATTTTAAACATTTTTGGCACAGGCTCGAGGCTGTGTCGTATACCTCATATGACACTTGAAATTGCGTGTATCTTATTTTCCTTGCTCTGATTTCCTTGTGAATTTCAGAGCGTTAATAGACACGACCTTCCTAAATGCATTCCTGTCCATCCATACCCATCTTGCAGACCTTATTATACTGTAGTCTATTGTATTGGTTTTAAACCATTCTGGTCCTTGCTCTGTTTAGTGGCGAATTGGCTTGTTTCAATGGTTCAGGCTCTGTTGCTGCATGTATTTTCCAAATATCCAGTTTAATACTCTAAATAAGGAATAACATTGTAAGGTGGCAAGACCCAATGCACCCCATGATGCAGTCTCCACACCCTCTGCACTTAAGAAGTTTACCAATTTTAGTTGAATGTGATGTGCTATTTTTACCTTCCCCCCACCCGCACTTACATTTGAAACTGAAATTATGCCCTTGTGGACACCATTGGCAAGTGATTTCATATACTGTCTCCTGTAAGTGTGCCAGTACCATACCCAAAGTTTGGGCTGGATTCAATCAAAGTCAACTTTGAAAATGTAATTCAACTTTAAAAAAATAATTAACTTGACACTTTGTTTCTCAAAGTTAGTTTAATTAACCCAGGCGTTAGTGTTTTATGTGTGTGAATATGAATATAATTAATTAAGATTATTAACAGAAAAAATTGTATTGATATGTGATATAGTGTAGGCGTTTGCAAAATTATAAGACATACAGGAATAAAACTACATTTTAAATTGTTGTTGAACTGTAGCCTTCTCATAAAAGAAGCAGCAGCTTCTCCTCAGCCATTCCCAGAAGTGTCAGTAAAAGCGTATGCGGGTGTGGCACAGCCAGGCTGTGAAAGCAAACCTGTATGGTTTGTTTCAACATGCAAATAGAGCCCTCCAGAGTTTCAGCGTTCCTGTTGAGTCATGCTTGATTACGTCATCAATGACAAAACCAGTTATCCAATTACAGGACCTTTTCTAACCCCAGTTTTTAAACATTTCAACTCTGTAGGAAATGCTGCTGAAGAGACCTGATAAAAGTTCTTGTTTATTTAGTGTCATCAAAACTGGGGCAACGTGTCCATTTGCATGTACTATGTCAGTCTGGGAATGAGGCATGCTGTTTTGAACAGAAGTTGTATATTATAGGAGAATAATTATTTCTCTCCATGTGGCAACATTGTGACCCTTCCTCTCACACTTGACAATTCCCTGTCAAACCTCAAAAATAGTTTTACAGATCATGGAATATCCAATTGCCAATTATTTTAGGTTATGGTCCATTATTGTCCCCAATGGCACATGGGTAGAGTTGGGCCATAAAAAATAGGCACTCCCTGCCGCATGTGCAGACTCTGTCCATATATTTAATTTAGTTTTTTTTGCCAAAGGCCAATGGATTCATTACATTGCAATCTGCAATGCAATATGGTTTGTGATTTAGCTGGCACAGCTCAAGGTGAGCACTCCATGTGTAAAGGAGAGGTTTGTCCTTGAAACAATTGTTTTCAAATCTTAATAACGGATAATTGAAAGGCGGGTGTGTGTGATGTGAGTATTATTTTTCCTCAGGTCAAGGCGATCAATCATTTATTGCTCCACTCTTTGCTTTTTCTATGGAAAAGTGTCTGCTAAAACTTTAACTTTGCATGTCTGTAAACCTCTCAAAATATAACGGTTTATGACTCACAAGACACTTGATTATTCCTTCCTTTTAACTAATCAGGCTTGATGTTTCAGATGAGTGTTGCAGACTTTGTGAAAGACTACTTGCATTGAGTGAATAAAAAATAAAGTGCTTTCAGTGCAGTGGACATTTTAAAGCAGAACCTCATCCAATTACAGGGTTACTGTATTGTATTGATCACTCTACTGTAAATCAAATCAAAAGTTGTAGTTGTCTGCATATTGTTTGCATATGTGCATCAGGAAAGCTCTGCTATGTGTCACCACTACATGGGCCATAATTCCTTCCTTACATTGTTGTAATGCTAGTTGTGCCATGGACTACAGTGTGTGTATGAGATGACATGGTATTTAAATAAACTGCTCTTATTTGGAAAAATGCTATCAGTGCTAGCTGATGCAGCTGTGTATTATTGCTTTTCAGTTCCTTGTCCATGTACTCAGGCTCCAAAGGATTTGGAATTACATTATGCGATGTATAGCTTTTCTTGAAAGTAATTAAAGAAATTGTGCTAACCATGTTTCACTGGCTTGGCAATGTAACATGCAAGCTGGTTAGTTAAATGCAGCATCTTGTTTTCTTCCCTGTTCCTGTGGGTGGGTGGGGGATTGGCTGGGGACTGTGTATAAAATAATTCCCCACCCATTCTGTGCTCTAATAAAAGTGCTTTGCTTTTCTAGAATTGCTGGTTCGTGAGAATGGGTGTGGCTGCCCTGGTGAGTCATTTCACATGATTTCAGCATAGGATATAATAACTAGAAGATTAGTATTACTTCATTGTTTAATATTTTTGACCATACTATTGGTGGACGAACCATCAACCATTGATTTTGTTCCCTTTAAATTATAGTTATTGTATGTTTCAGGCTAGCTTTGAGGCTTTTATGTGTAGTCAGTGAACACATGCAGTGACCTTGCAGGAACATCTAATCCAAAGTGGATTTGAATTGTCTGCTTGATTAGTTTAAATGATCGATTGACCAATTTGACTAGTCGATTGACGGAATTCAGTCATCTGTAGGTGTCAGTCTGAATCTTCATATGGCTTTTACACTCTTAGTTCCAAACAGCATGTGGCACAGTATTGGCACAGGTGGTACTGGTCCCGGTATTTTTGTTCTATGATCCCCCATTGCCGGTTAGAATTTTGGTTATCAGGGGAAGAGCCCACAGTATCAAGCAGCCAATGACAGCACATCAAATCTAGGGTCACCTCTCTGACGACACATTCAGGCTTTGATGTATAAAACTCCTATCTGACACAATGAGATCCTGTGTAGACCTTTCATTTTTATGAGCAATAGTTGCCTAACCATGTTGAACATTGTAAATAACATGGAAGCACACTGCTTTTGAATGCAAGGACCAATGTGCAGCTAGTAAGGATCTCTGGTCATTTTCTGACTGCCACATAAACTCACTTTATTAGGTTGCTATTAGGCTTATTTTTTTGACTTATGCTGTTGTAGCCTATCCACTTAGAGGTTTGACACATTGTATATTCAGAGATGCTCTTCTGCATACCGATGTTGTAATGTGTGGTTACTTGCATTACTCTCACCTTCCTGTCAACTTCAACCAGTCTGGCCCTTCTCCTCTGATCTCAGGATATTTTTGCCTGCAGAACTGCTACTCACTGGATGTTTTTTGTTTTTCGCTGATGTACAGGTCTACATAATAAAGTGGTTACTGAGTGTTTCCATCGAAGCCCAGCAAGACTGCTTGTACATCCTGAATGGCCACAGATCCACAGCTGAACCACTTGTAATTACCCATAGGGCCTCAGTACCAGAAGGACACCCTGGACATGCGCAGGACAGAGGTCTCCATCTTCCCTATCAGGGTTTCTGTGCTCCTGGCCACTTCCTCCAATAGCCTTCACACCCTTTGTTTCAAGCCCATGTCAGTGAAGCAAGCGTACAGTAACATACAAAAGAGAATAAGAAGACAAGCCAATTTACCCACCGAGCCTCACCATTTACCTGCAGTCTAGAGTACACCCATATACCACATATAAAATAGGGTGTATAGTACATACAGTGGTGTGAAAAAGTGTTTGTTTGTTTTCCTGATTTCTTATTTTTTTCCATGTTTGTCACACTTAAATGTTTCAGATCATCAAACAAATTTAAATATTAAACACAAGTAAACACAAAATGCAGTTTTTAAATGAAGGTTTTTATTATTAAGGGAGAAAAAAAATCCAAACCTACATGGCCATGTGTGAAAAAGTGATTGCCCCCCCTGTTAAAACATAACTTAACTGTGGTTTATCAAACCTGAGTTCAATTTCTCTAGCCGCACCCAGGCCTGATTACTGCCACACCTGTTCTCAATCAACAAATCACTTAAATAGGACCTGCCTGACAAAGTGAAGTAGACCAAATGATCCTCAAAAGCTAGACATCATGCCGAGATCTAAAAAAATTCAGGAACAAATGAGAAAGAAAGTAATTGAAATCTATCAGTCTGGAAAAGGTTATAAAGCCATTTCTAAAGCTTTGGGACTCCAGCGAACCACATGGAACGGTGGTGAACCGTTCCAGGAGTGGCCGGCTGACCAAATTACCCCAAGAGCGCAGCGATGACTCATCCAAGAGGTCACAAAAGACCCCACAACAACATCCAAAGAACTGCAGGCCTCACTTGCCTCAGTTAAGGTCAGTATTCATGACTCCACCATAAGAAAGAGACTGGGCAAAAATGGCCTGCATCGCAGAGTTCCAAGACAAAAAGCACTGCTGAGCAAAAAGAAGAAGAAGGCTCGTCTCAATTTTGCCAGAAAACATCTTGATGTTCCCCAAGACTTTTGGGAAAATACTCTGTGGTCTGACGAGACAAAAGTTGAACTTTTTGTAAGGTGTGTGTCCCATTACATCTGGCGTAAAAATAACACCGCATTTCAGAAAAAGAACATCATACCAACAGTAAAATATGGTGGTGGTAGTGTGATGGTCTGGGGCTGTTTTGCTGCTTCAGGACCTGGAAGACTTGCTGTGATAAATGGAACCATGAATTCTGCTGTCGACCAAAAAATCCTGAAGGAGAATGTCCGGCCATCTGTCCGTGACCGCAAGCTGAAACGAACTTGGGTTCTGCAGCAGGACAATGATCCAAAACACAACAGCAAGTCCACCTCTGAATGGCTGAAGAAAAACAAAATGAAGACTTTGGAGTGGCCTAGTCAAAGTCCTGACCTGAATCCTATTGAGATGCTGTGGCATGATCTTAAAAAGGCGCTTCATGCTCGAAAACCCTCCAATGTGGCTGAATTACAACAATTCTGCAAAGATGAGTGGGCCAAAATTCCTCCAAGAGACTTCCTGTAAGAGACTCATTGCAAGTTATCGTAAACTCTTGATTGCAGTTGTTGCTGCTAAGGGTGGCCCAACCAGTTATTAGGTTTAGGGGGCAATCACTTTTTCACACAGGGCCATGTAGGTTTGGATTTTTTTTCTCCCTTAATAATAAAAACCTTCATTTAAAAACTGCATTTTGTGTTTACTTGTGTCTTTGACTAATATTTAAATTTGTTTGATGATCTGAAACATTTAAGTGTGACAAACATGCAAAACAATAAGAAATCAGGAAGGGGGCAAACACTTTTTCACACCACTGTATGTAAAAGGTGTGTTCATGTTTTGTTACTCAATGTGAACCTCATACCCTCATGTACAGTATAACATTTCCAGCACAGCTGTCCATCATACAGCATCTCAATTAATGTTAAGAGTGTGAAATGTGAAGTATATTGCAGAGCGTAATGGTGGCAGTGTAGTGTGATTGTTGGGGAACCGTGTTTGTAATTCAAAGATTCAGGTTCAGTATCCTGCAGCTGCCTTTATACCCTTGAGCAGGGTAATGTCAAATTCTTCAGTGAAATATCCAGCTGTGTAAATGGATTCTATGTAAAATGTAATCTGTTTAGGTTGCTCTTGGTAATGGCTTCTGCTAAATGCCTCCACATTGGTCACCATGGTATAGGTGTGAATGGGGTATGAGGGCTTCAACATATTTATTTTTAACAGCAGGGTGTAGCCTTCATTTGACTGTATTTTGCTCTGAAAATGAGGTGTGGTCAGCTGAGGCTGACTCACTTGGAAGGCCGGTGAGAGAGGCAACATGGAGTTCTGATCAGCTGACAGGCACGTGACTCATCAAGGCGGATCTTTCCCCTCTGCTTCTTTCTGTCCTAGAAATGCCCTACCTCTTTGTCAGCAGACAGTGCTGCAGCAATGGATTTTGGGAAGGAAATTTGGGCTTATGAAAACACAGTCAATATTTACCGTAGGTCTTCCTTTTTTCTCCTAGAGTAGCTCAAATTCTTATTCATGTATATTCTCACAAATGGAAAATGATCTAATGTAGTCCTTATTGCAATCCAATGACTAATAAATAGAGAGGTTAATACAGAGATTGTTTCAGCTAACATTACATGTCATTTGGCTGATGCTTACAGTTCATTTTTGACTAAGAAGGAGACAATCCTCCCCTGGAGCAATGCAGGGTTAAGGGCCTTGCTCAAGGGCCTTACGGCTGTGCGGATCTTATTGTGGCTACACCGGGATTAGAGCCACCAACTTTGCGTGTCCCAGTCATTTACCTGAACCACTACGCTACAGGCTGCCCTACAGCTAAATCACCTACACATGATTAATCAAAGATAAATGCACTGTGTTGTAATTATTAGGCTATTAATAACCCTCCCACACACAAACAGTATGTGCAATAAATCTGTAAATCTGTAGACCCATATTGCACTCTATGGCTGTGTTTGTCCTGACCAACCACAGACCGCAACCGCAGTCAGTACATTTGATAGACGCTCTCACTCTTAACCGAGTCTGTACTGTCACCCAGACTATGGAATTTAAGCATCTACCATTTACCACCTCTGCAATGTTCACAGAAACTTCTGGCACATTCAAAATAGGACACCTGATTGTAGTGCACCTGCAGAGTTGCAGAGCCACTGAAGTCAACTGAAACCCTCCCTCCCCTCCAGGCTCCTGGCTACAGCTGGTCCACTGCTGGCACTGGTACATTCAGGAATCAATCTAGAACATTCCCACATCAATGCCGAGCAAGAGCAAGTAGAAAAGTCCAATGCAGCATGCCCAGAACAGGTACCAGGTAACAGGTAAACCAGAATATGCAAACACAGACAACAGCATAATCACATAGGTTGCATGCACTTTTAAAAAGACAGTATAGTTTATAGCACTGTGTTGAACTGTTTTATTCTCCGTATATTTTGATTTATTTTTGTGTGGGCATAGAAGAAGAGCGGTCAATCAGAAGACCCTGAGTGAGAGGAAAAGGACAGCATGTTTAAAGGAACTCCTTTAGGCAGATGGAGTAATTCTTACTGTAAATCCCTGTCTGTGAACCTCCAGTATAACATTTTAAAAAAGTTGGCCCCCCCTCCTTTGAACCTCCCAAGGCCCAAAATATTTTCTGCACAGTGTGTGTGTGTGCGTGTGTGTGTGTGTGTGTGTGTGTGTGTGTGTGTGTATCGGGAGGTGTTGGGGGGTGTTTCTGAGGGAGTAGTCTTGCAGTAATTTCTGGGTGCAAATACACTGTTTTTGTTCTCACTTATTCTATGTGTCCCCTTTTCTCTTTCTCACTTTCCCACGCAAACAGCAAGCAAGAAACAGAGCAAGAGAGAAAAGCAAAAGGGGGGATGGGTTTATGCACTGTAAGAGCATCTGTCAGTCACAACTCCTGCTTCTCTAATTGGGTGAGAAACTCCTGACATCTCAGGCATGTTGGAAGGGGTGGAGGAGGTGCTGAATAATGGAGGCTTTGATTGGCAGATCCTGTATAATGCACACTGTGCTTCACTGAAACTGAGGTTGGAGGTCATGGTTCTCCAAGAGTGTGTGGGTGTATTCAAGAGCACCCAAACCTTACATGAATATTTTAAAATAGAATTAGATTAGAATAAACACTGTTATACTGTGGTCTATTACATACATCAAGTCTTGAACCAATGTCACTTGTTTATACAACATCTCCCAGGGAGCATTGCAAAAAGTAGCAATGCTTAGAGGAAACATTCTATTAAATTCACAAAACATTTGTAATGTAAGTTACAGAATGTTCTACCGATGGACTCAGGTCTGGGTGTGTCAAGGGGAGTAAACTAGGGTTTGCACTCCGAGTGTACTTGTTGGGATGTGCCCTTTTGGGCAAGAGAAGGAGGAGAATTTGGCACCTTATTGTCCCCTCCTTCCTGCAGTGCGATTGGCTATGGACACGCCTTGACACACCCAGCTATTCAGAACACACTATGGCATTTAGGCGTGCCAGGTGAAAGCTGGGAGCGAATTGCAAGTCAGGGAGGGATGTCAGGGAGGGACGTATCTGGGTCAGCAGGCAGCCATTTTCTCTCTTTTTCATTCTCTCCCTGTCTTTCATACCCCCTCACCTCAGTCTTCATTACTTTTTATGTCTGTTCAAATTTGTCTGAAGGAAGGTGGCAAGTGGATTGTTTATGGGTGTGGGAAACCATTTTGGATTGCCACCACATCTCTAGATCAGCAGATAAGACCTGTCTGGATAAGTCTGCATGAGTCTGAGTGCTGTTATCAGTCTTGCGCATGCTCAGAAGTCTGTTTGCCTTGCATTGGGTCAGTGGCCATTTATCAGTCCTATATTGTGATAATTATCTGTTTGAGTCAACAGTGTGTCTCTCTTTCCTGTTGTAAAGGAATGTACTATTCCTCAGTGTTGTCTGAATTAGAAAGAATCTGTCTGGTTGAGCTTGAAGGAGCAGTTTTCTATAGAATGCAGACACAGAATTACAGCCACCTCCCTTCAAGCGCACAGTATTACACTGTCACAGTAGGGTAATTAGCACAGGACTAATTAAACAGGTTGAAGGATTTTTAATTTTCAGATGCAGAAGGCATTTTGTGAATTTGACTGTTGCAGGCCTGGGAAGCCTCACAATAATAAACAAATACATTGGCGTAAAACAGTAGAGGCTGTATATCAGCCTGTCATCTGCAGCCTGAGGGTGTCATCTTGGCCATGCTAATGGAGGATGCACTAAGTGAATAGGAGACCTTTTTAGACATGGTCCTCCCATTTCAGGGCACCATATCATTTGGGACAAATGGCTTCGCAGGTGATTCTGATTAGTCAGGTACAATCAATTCTATGTTCAATTGCTTCGTTATTGCAGGTATAATATAGATTTAAGCATCTTATTTTCTTAATTCCAGGCTTTGTATTGCCTTTGGAGTTTGTTATTAGCATTTGTCAACATGAGGACTAGAATTGTGCCAATAGAAAATCAAGGAAGCCATAATGATAAATAAGAAAAAACAATCATAGGCCAAACCTTTGGGTTACTGCAATCAACTGTTAAGAACATCATTAAGAGAGCACTGGTGAGTCAAATAACTGCAAAGGGGGTCTGGTAGGGTTTATGACAGAAGAAGTCTCACAATAATGAAGAAAAACTCCAGAAAACCTGTCTAACAGATCATAAACACATTATACCATCTCTGTAACATGGTATAATGTGGTTTGGGCAAGTATAGCTGGCTCACTTCATTGACAGTTTGAATTTAGAATTTAGAATTTAGAATTTGAATTTTGTTGAATTTTGATGTGTACAAAAGCATCTTATCTCCTTACATTCAGGCAAGTGCCTCCAAGCTCATTGGACCTCATTTATCAATAAATGTATATGTAATTGGAAGCAAACCAGATTCCACCAGATTAATCAAACACGCATAGACACAGCTTTTTTTTTCGTATCCTGTGTATGTAGGATTGTTGACCAAACAATTCTAAATCCAAAGCGCGTTCATGGAATTTATGATTGAGTTAGCTGAATAACTGTGCTAAAGTAAAGTCCGGAACAATAATTTTTACCCCTGATCTGTACTTTAAGCATGTGTACACTGTTTGATTACAAATCTAAAATTGTGGTAAATCAATAAAAAATGTATCTTTGTCCAAAACATTATGGGGCATACCTGAGATGCTGTTCTCTGGATCTACTGACAGCAAGCACAACTATATCACAGGCAGATGATTAGTGTGGTTTGCTATTAGTTTTCTTTGCCAGTCTAGAAGAGAGAGGTGTGAACCACATTAATATAAATCATCACTACTAACAATAAAAGTATGTCTGTAGTCACTAAGTCAATCAGTTTCAATCAGTGGTCAATGAAAAAGACTGTCCTTTTCTGTTTGGTGTGCTGTGTAAGGTTATACATTGCAAGCCCTTACATCTCTCCTATGTTCTGGTTGACTGCAGGAACCATTTAGCCTGTCTCAGTAGCCTGGGGATGCTTTAAGGCCTCACACACCTTGGAAGCAGCATGTTTGGGAGGAGCTTCCTCTAGTGGAATGACTGGAGAACAGATGGGTGCAGCACATGTCACATTCCAATGTCAAGCTTAGATTATGTGGAGCTTAGTGGCGTAGCTCTGTTTGAACATGCCCTAGTATGCTTAAAAAAAGAACATCACAGGTATAAAGAAGCGATTTTACTTTTTAAAAACAAAAGGAAATTCCACGTAAATCCTATCTGTGCTCTCAGTTGTGATTTGACATATTATAGAATCCACACAAAAACACTGACCTTGTAGATGAACATATGAATAATATATTCCCCATTCATGTCGACTTGTCCTACAACATTACAGGCTGTCTGCATGCCTCAGCGCCCAGCCTGTCTGTGTCCTAGCAGTTTATGCCTCTCCTGTTTGTGTCTCACCCGTCTGAGTCTGTTTCTCTCCTGTCTGTGCCTCACCTGTCTGTGCCTCACCTGTCTGTGCCTGTCCTATCTGTGTCCTAGCTGTCTGTTTCTCTCCTATCTGTGTCCTAACTGTCTGTTTATCTCCTGTCTGTGCCTCACCTGTCTGTGTCCTAGCTGTCTGTTTCCCTCCGGTCTATACCTCTCCAGTCTGTGCCTCTGCTGTCTGTGTCCCTGCCTGTCTGTGCATGACCTTTCTGTGTCTCTGCCATCTGTGTATTGCCTGTCTGTGCCTCACATGTCTGTGCCAGCTGTCTGTGCCTGACCTGTCTGTGTCTTCCTGTCTGTTCCCTTCTTGTCTAAGTCCTGCAGAGAGTACTACTATTAAAGGGTGGAGGGAGATTCTTGAATTTATTCTAGAGGGCCAATGAATGACACAGGACTTTACATTGATGAGCACAGTAACAGTATATGATGATAATTAGCTCATCATAAATCATAAATCATAAATGAGTTACAATTGCTGTCAGGTGGCACATGCAGCTACATCATTTGGTCTTGGCCTTTGATGCATCCCCATCATGCATTACCCTGTGGGACTTACAGTTGGGATTAATTTCCGGACCACACCTGTGTCATCTCTGGCCTGGGGCCATAACACCTAGGGAGGAGGGGGTTTTTATCAGCAGGGTTTTCCATCTTGTGAACCAATACCACAGTAGTGAATGACTGAGGTAGTCCTACTGGTGCACATTTTAAGGAGTGCCATAATGGTTCTAAATAATTTTAAATGGCTTGCTTGTGCTTGCCTGCTCGTAAAAAGCTGCAGTTCGGGCCTTTCATAATTCACCTCTGTGGGAGTGCCTTTGTGTCAGCTCATGTCTTTTTGTTTGCGCGTGCATATCTGTGTATGTGTAGACATTTGTGCATTGCATGAACGTAACATGAAACGGACAGGATGCTGAGAGACCCCTTATGTTTGACCGTGGGCCTTGCCGAGTGTGGAGGTCCCAATCTCTGCACTGATCAGAGAGTGTGTGTTGTTGCGGTTGTCACGGCAACAGGTTGCTGGTAAACAGAGGGGTTGGGTGACTGAGTGAGTCATCGGGCTGTGAGCTCATTTGTTCTGGGGACGTTGTTGACGGCCAAGGCTGTGCTTTGTGAGAGAAATTGCCTTCAATGACAAAAAAAAGAAAAAAAAAGAAGTATATGGCTATTAGTATCATTCATATTATTGAAATATTTGTGCTATTCCAATGTGTAAATTATTATGTTAATCCCCTGCCCCCATTATTTGTAAGAAATTGTGGAAGGTGCAAGCAAGTGAAGGTGCTAGTGCACACTTGGGCAGACTGGATTTCAGGGTATGAAAGCCAGGAGGATTGTACATCGATTTCAACTCTCCAGATAAAAATGAAAACAGACGCAAGTTCATCCATCATGCATCCAGGTTCTCCCAAGGGAGGAAAAAAGGGACAAAAGTGAAAATTGCCCCAAAAAATGTTTATGGCATAAAAATCACTGTACACACAAGCTGTAATCAGGGCTATGATGGGTGTGTGGAAAGCTTTGGTACATTGAAGCATTTCATTTAAATAGCAAGCACACATTAAAGCTTTAAAAAGGCGTTGCATGTTGTGTGCTGCAGATGTCGGGCAGGGCCCCCCCCCTTGGCATTCCTGTGAGATAGTCGCTGTTTCCCAGGCTCTTTGATGTGTCGCGCTCTCCTCTCCCAAAGGTGCGTCTGCAGCATTTCTGCATGGCAGGGACTCGACAGAGCGGGGCATTGTGGGATTGAGCTGAAGCGGCAGCAGAGCAGGCTGCTGTTGCTGCACAAAGGTGAGGAATCCAGCCCCACCCTAACCACCGGAATGTTCTGCAGCCCCGGGGGGAGGAGGGAGCGTGCGAAAGAAAGAGAGAATGTGATAGAGAGAGAGAGTGCAAGAGAGAGAGCAAGCAGGAGAGAGTGAGAGAATCTGAAAGCGTGAGCGAGAGGGAAAAAAGGAGAGAGAGTGAGTAAGTCTGAAAGCGTGAGCAGGAGAGAAAAGAGAGTGAGAGAATCTGAAAGTGTGTACGAGAGAGGAAAAAAGGATGGAGAGAGTGGGAAAGTCTGAAAGCATGAGAGAGAGAGAGCAAAGAGAGAGAGCTCTGTAGATATGTAGACTTCTAACACATGCACAACATACAGTTAACATCAGGACACACTGCACTTTATTTCAGAAACCAAAGATTTACAGCTAGTGTACTGACAGCAATCAAGGCAGTTTATCACCAGGGATGAACGTCTAATAGACACTGTAAGGCATGATCGTTGGCTAGACTGGAGTTTGTGACACCCAGAGGCCTGCTTGTGTAACGGCCAGCTACACACCTATTGCCTCAGTGCCTCAGGGGTTTTTCAGTCAAATATAACATATTCACCGGGAACGGAACACTTCTCCTGGAGAAATGCCGGCGTATTTGTATTTTTACCTCAAGGCAAACGGTTTGTGGTCCGCATGGGAACCGCCGGTTCTTTTCCCACTGGAGTCCACTAGCTGAGCTGTGCAGGCATTGCTCTGGAGAAACGGACCGCTGATCAAACAAAGGAGTCAGTACTGGATGAGGAAGTCGGGGAAATTTGATGACTCACTGGGTGATGCCGCGCTCCATTATGTGCCACTCATTATGTGACATTTATTTGGCAGACGTTTTTATTAAGATTATTTTATTCATCTTTTATTTTACCAGAGAAGTCACACTGAGATTTCTTTTACAAGTGAGCTCTGGCCAAGACAGCTGCATACATAAAGTTACCAGACTACATTAACATAAAATACAGACAAGCACGATTTCTGGATAAAACATAATTAAAAGTACTTTATCCAAAGTGGCGCACGATAAGTGCATACTGAAGGTTGTTGAAGCAGCTATAGAACACAGGTCAGTTAAACTCTCATAGATTCCTGCAGGCTCCAGCACATACTGAAAGAGTCAGGTATCAGAATGTATGATGCATTGCTGCGTTGATCACCTATGCAGCTTGCTAACATGTACCAGGCTAAGTGAATCATCTGGGCAGTGTATTAGATTAAGCAAGCAGGGGACAATCCTCCCTTGCCCAAGGGCCCAACAGCTGAGCGGATCTTAACGTGGCTACACCAAGGCTTGAACCACCAATGTTTCCAGTCATGCACCTTAGCCACTAGGCTACATGCTGCCCCTACTTATTATTACTTAACTAACAGAATACCTTGGAGTGAATATCTTGGGTATACTTGATACAGATTACTGGGTGAGCAGGTTGATTGGATTCTGGTCAGGCCTTGTTGAGTTTTAGTTTGGGTCTGTTTGGATTCTGATCGGGATATGGCTGCAAGGCCTTTTGCTCAGAACACGGCTAGCACCGGGACCTAGTCGACAAGGGATGGCAGGAGCCGAGATCAAAGAGGAACTCCGCTTCTCTCCTAAGCTCTTAACCGCTGGGCAGGGAGATGCAGTGCAGAGGAGGAGGTTAAATATTCATGAGGGTGCAGTAGAAAGCGTAGATGCTCTCTCCCTTGGAAATGTGAAGAGAACATGACCTCGTTACTCCACTACTTTTTATGGAAGGACCCTGAGGTCCATTGACCTCACAGGAACACACAAATCAGAGAGGACTTCTTTGAGCCACAGAGCAGCACCTCATTTCCATATTCATATTCAGGGATCATTTGCATAGACAATCAAGCCTGAAGGAGGAGCATCTCCTCCTTCTCTCTCTCCCAGCATTCACTGGGCTAGGTTCAATATGGCACATGAAATGTGGAGTCCAGAGGCAATGAACTCTAGGGCCAAACAAGAGAACGTACACATACGGTATGTCCAATTTTGGCCTGGACCACAAGGAGTGTTCATAATTCACCCTCAGTGCTGCCCTAAGCATTTTCTGGAATGCGCTAAAAAGAATAAAACGGAGAGAAAAACAGCAATAGAAAAAAAAAACTCCTCCCCACCTTCTGTCTCCATCAAGGCATTCAATGTTTTCATTGCCAGCGTTTCTGTTCATCTGCCAGTAACTTATTCTGGCAGGGGCCTGTAACGTCTGTCCTGGGAGCCATTAAAGCTTTTCCTGAATACCCAGCAGGTCTGACCCTGACCCAAAATCCTGCCATTTTAGTGAAAGTTAGATGCTGGTCCACGTTCAGTGCTTTGGTGCACATTCGATGACCAAAATATGCCTTCGCAAGACTTTGTTTAGAGCACCACCCAGTGGGGCGCATACTGGATTACCACTGTCAAATGATGCTGCCTCTGACTTTTTTCCTGGGGCAGTATATAAGTTGTTCCTGCCTACCTCAGACTTAGGACCACAATGGGAATAATTGTGCTAGTTTATTGTGTTATTATGTTATCCTGATGGACAATATGCTGTATATACTGTACCTTGTATTGCGTTTTAATGTACAGTATGATATGAATCTTAAATAATTTGAACACCAATTATCCTATACAAAAGATTATAGATCATATCCAGAATGTGTACTGTATACGCACTATTTCTACACTGTTGTACTTGCAAAGGTAACTACACTAAATTTACCCTAAGTGGAATATAGCAGCCTCCTATAGCTTCCTACATCATCAAATGGTTGGATGGTTTGGACTGAATTGAATGAGAAACACAATGCCCTAAAAATAGTGTATTTTCAGTCATACATATCAGGAAATATTTGTTCACTTTACATAAAATGACTACAGGGAGTACATGATTCTAATACAACATGATCATACATGGTTTAATGTAGGTTTATACCACCATCCTGTGGTAGATAATGTGTACTGACAAGGCAGAAACATGCCTGAATCATGAATGTATGACCGATGAACACATGGTACTTTTTGTTTTCAATGTGGAATAGTGTTTATTTTACAATATAATAAAATAATATGATACAACTATGTGTATTTGGACAGTATTCTAAATTTTGTGCAGTTGACCTAATGGAAATGAGCATTGTGCAGAAAGAAATTTAATGAATTGACTCAAAAATGTTATATTTAAATGTGAATGTTTCCTACATCAATAGTTCAGGAAATGTGAAAGGTTGTCTTAATGCAAGAGTTGTAATAGACGTAAAAAGATGTACCTTGGCTGCATTAAAACATTGCCCATTCTGGTAGGCCCTTCTGCATTCGCACTGAAATATGTGCGATACAACCAATTGTGTTGTTGCGTAGATCCTTCACTATTCATGTTGCTATGGAGGTGCCATGTCACATGTGTTGCAATATGCAATTATACCATTTGTCATTGAGCTGACGCCTTAAGCTAGAGCTACTTACACAAGTGCCCTAAATATGATCTTGTCATGGTCCTGTACCATTGTGCCCCTGAGTGCACACATGCACTCACATACACACGTAAACACACACACACACACACACACAGAGAGAGAGAATCCACAACCATGTTCTTGTTTTTACTGTCCTGGTCTCTTTCATTCTAACCTAGGGTTTATCAGATTAATATGAGCCTCTGGCTAGACTAGGGGTTTGAATCACCACAAGAGTAGTCTTCTGACTGGACTGGGATTTGGTTCAGCAGGAGAGCAGTCTTCTGGCTGGACTGGGATCTGATTCAGCACGAGAGCAGTCTTCTGGCTGGACTGGGGATTTGATTCAGCAGGAGTGCAGTCTTCTGGCTGGACTGGGATCTGATTCAGCATGAGAGCAGTCTTCTGACAGGTCAAACCTGTGTCACCCGCAGGGCCAGGGCAGGGCTGCAGGGCTCCAAGGGCGGGCCCACAGGTTTTACAGGTATGCCTTCAACAAAAGGACTGAGCTCCGAGGAAGGAGGGATGCCAGTAAAAGGCAGTTGGGAGGTAAGATTTGTGACCCAACCCTGCTTCACCCCAAAACAAGTGAGGACTGAGTGTAATTGAGTTAGTGGAGTGAATGTCCAACTGTGAATATATGATGTGTGTAAGCATCTTGTTCTTCTATTTGCTTGTTCTATTCTAGCAGTACATCTGTTATTTCGGTCCAGTGGTAGAAACACACTGTGGTTTGGGGTTGTTCATCAGGAGCACAGATGTGTGTGCACCCTCAGAAATAAAGTTACAGTGGTGGTATATTTTTGTTCTTCAAGGATCAAATTTCCCAACTGTACCCTGAAAGTACAGTTATGTTCTCTTTGGGTACAGACGAGTACATTTACCAAGAAAAAGAGGTACAAATGAATTATACACAGATGAGCCAAAGACCACTCAGAGATGAATGAATAACATTGATTATCTCAAAGCACTGGCACATGTCAAGGTCTGGGATATATTAGACGGTAAGCGAGCAGTTGGTTCTTGTAGTCAACATGTTGGATGTGCTAGAAATGGGCAGGCCAAAAGACATTACATTACATTAGCGGTGTTTGGCAGATGCACTCATCCTTGATTAGACTAAGCAGGAGACAATCCTCCCCTGGACCAAGGCAGGGCTAAGGGCCTTGCTCAAGAGGATCGTATTGTGGCTACACCAGGGATCGAACCACCGTCACTTGCAGGTTCCAGTCAGTACCTTAACCACCACGCTACAGGCCGCCCACTGAGCGACCTGAGCTACTTTGACAAGGGCCAAATCGTTATGGCCAGATGACTGGGTTGGAGCATCTCCGAAACAGCAAGGCTTTTGGGGTGCTCCCAGTCAGCAGTGGTGGTGTGTACCTACCGGTGGTCTCAGGAGGGACAAACCACGAATCGGCAACAGGGTGTTGGGCACCCAAGGCTTATTGATGCACGAAGGCAACAAAAAGCTATTCCATCTGGTCCAAAGGGCTACTGTAGCACATGTCGCAGATAATTTTAATGATGGTTACAGAAGGAGTGTGTCACAACACACAGTGCATCACACTCTGCTGCGTATGGGGCTGCACCGTCAAAAGTGCCTACAATGGGCATGTGAGCATCAGAACTGGACCTTGGAGCAATGGAAGAAGGATGAGTCCTGTTTTCTTTTACAGCATGTACCTTTTGTACCTTTATTTCTGAGAGTGTGCGTGAGAGAGAGAGAGAGAGAGAGAGAGAGAGGGAGAGAGAGGGAGAGAGAGCTACAGAAAGAAAGGCAGAGAGGAGGGAGAGAGAAACAGATAGATAGAGAGAGAGGTGAGGATCTCAAGGCTAACTGGAAGATTAGCAGAGGAAAGCTACTGCATTGGGCTGTCTAAAGAAATTATGTCAGTCCCCACTTGATGATATTGTGTTTTACCGGTAGCTCTGCCTACAAAAGTTAAGAGGATGGTTCATTTTCTGGATTGTTTTAAAATATAATTTCAGTTTTAATGCATGTTTTATTGAATTCACGGACATGTTTCTAGAGGCTTTGCATGCAAGCAGATTGATATTGTAGCATTTATTTACAATTATAAACAAAAATATGAGTTTTTACATCATGTCAGCACTTCCTTCCTTATCAGTTCAGAAGTGGCACAAGCTATATATACTCCCAAGGGCAAGAAAGGTGCGGTTTCGTTGCACTGCCTGGCCAAGGGATACCTACCAATCTGACTGTGCAAGTCATTGCATGCTTTAACATTAGCCAAGCTGTTTACAAATTTAAATTGACTGTGAGACAATAAAAAGTTTCAGCTAAGTTTCCCAACCATATTTATTTATGCAAATGTATGGGTTAGTGGTAGCACACCATAGAGGCTGAAATGCCAACTGACATCCTGTTTGCGGACAACTAGCCACATGCTCAATATGTGGGTTGCCTCAAGGTAGTTGGTTGGAAGTGATGTGAAGACATTTTGGTTATTCTGCACTGGGGAATTGGAATTGCGAAAGCACAAGCCGTTTTTAGTTTCTCAGTTCATATTGACATCATGAAATAAAATTAAAAAGAAATGAAACAGAAAATGCATCGACTTTGAGTTGAGATACAGTATGTCTGTATTGATTTGGAAAATGTGCATAGATTTGCAATCTTATTGCTGCATAATCAGGTAAGAAACAACTTAAGAAATCCTATTTTTTAATCCTAAAAATAGTTCAAACTGAATCCAAATTATTAAAAAAGATCAACACACGTTTTCATGCCTTTTTTTCAGTTGAAGTGCATTTTTCATGCCTCATGACAATACACTGCTAAACACATTAAAACTGAAACAATATTATAAAAACTTCAGCAAGTTGTACTCTGTTTTGAATGTGAATCAATGGGATTTTAAACCTTTTTAGACTGAACTAGTCATTATATATAATGTAATAATAATACATATGTACATTGTCAACAAAAATATTCAAATGAAAATTCATATGGGACATTAGTACATGAAAAACAATTCTTATGACTCTAGTGCCATTATGCACAGTGCTTCCTCAGGCATATTTATGAAGTTGGTTTAACGTTTTTTTGTTAATCTTGCTGGATTGAATAACTTGTTCATATGTCAAACGTTATTGCATTACTAACAAACAGATTTGCTTCTTAGTCAGCTAGTTAATATATTAAGAAAGTTGAGACTCAAATCTCACTACAGCTTGTGAACATCCATCTCCTTTGACTGCAAGCTGATGTTTATGATTTTTGGGGTTACTTTTAGTGAAGGCAGAATGAATGTTGTAATTAGACTGTTATTTGCCCATTTTGGATTTGAATTACCAGTGGACTTTATTGAAGCTTTGCAGGCCTTTGAATGTATGCAAAGCTCATTTAAACTGTCTGATGGATTCCAATAACCATTTGCATGCCCCCTGTTTTGGTAAATTGAAAAAGAAAAGCTTAGAGGCATTAGTTTATTCCTGTCATAATTCAATGCAATGATGAAGATGCAGCAATCTTGGGGCTCAACTGAACTGACATGTTTACGTGTCATACATAGCCTTAAGGGCAGCTTGATTGGTTCACTGAGAAAAAAAGAAAAAGGAAAAGTCCACTTGACCATAAACCAGCTTTGCAGGGCTTCCTGAATAATCATTTCTGTATCTGCATACCGCTGGGTACACTCTCTCACTAGGTGCCCCCTATATCATGAAGTATCCCCTTTCACTCTGAATCTGTACAACAGTGAATACACCCATCCCTCTGAACCTCTGAATCTCTATACCAGTGAATACACCCATCCCTCTGAATCTCTGAATCTCTATACCAGTGAATATACCCATTCATCTGAATCTCTGAATCTCTATATCAGTGAATATACCCATTCCTCTGAATCTCTGAATGTCTATACCAGTGAATAAACCCATTCATCTGAATCTCTGAATCTCTACATCAGTGAATATACCCATTCCTCTGAATCTCTGAATGTCTACACCAGTGAAAACACGCATCCCTCTGAATCCTTGAATCTCTATACCAGTGAATATATCCATTCCTCTGAATCTCTGAATCTCTATACCAGTGAATACACCCATGCCTCTGAATCTCTACACCCATAATCACAACATTTTTGAACATGACAAATGGCTTCATATATTGCCGTTCCCTGAAGGGATGGGATTGGCTCCAGATCAAGTGAAACTCCCAAAGTTCTTCGCAATCTCTTGCAGTAACTGAATCTGCCCTGACATTTGCCATTTAAGTGTTTTTATTCCATTTCTGACAATTGTTCATTTCTGATAGATTATTGGATATAGCTATAAGGTAAGGAGGAGAAATGAAGGATCATGTTTGGATGTTTAATGCTCGCTACCTCTATGAAAGTCAAAAAGATTAGAAAATTAGACATTGTTTGTTCAAGGTATGCTTTGATGCGGAATATTTAGCTAGTAAAAGTACTGCTCTTGCACCCCAGAATGTTTTAAACTCACACAATGTCAAATTCATGCCTGGAGAGCCACAGTGTCTGCAGGTTTTTGTTGTTTCCTTGAGTCACCAATTAAGGCCTTGAGAACAAAGTGTGTGGATGCTTTAACCAATCAATGAATTTAATTATTTACTGGTGCTAAAATGCACCAAAAGCCGACAGATGCTGCCACCCTCCAGGACTGAATTTTAAACAGTTGGAACTGACACATGGTTAAACCACCTTGTGAAAAAGGGAAAAGCAAAGACGTTCTGGAGATCTGGGGCTGGCCTTCCTGGGATTTCTTTCTCGGGAATCATGGGAAAAATTCCCAGCCATCGAAACCTGAACAGCGGGCCTGAACGGAATCCGTTTGACCTCCCTGGATTTGCCATGGCAGAGCCACGTGGGTCACGCCTGGAGAGTTCTCTTGCTTTCATAATAACCCTGTTATTCCCTCTTCCTGTGTGACAGTTTCAGTTTTACGCCCACATGTGGGGCAAGAGAAGGGGAAGAAAGGGACAGATTTGAGCAGCTCTGTGGTAAAGCAGGGCTGGCTGCAGCCCAACTGAAACTGGGGCTTGTCCCTGCATGTCTTGGAACATGCTATCGCTACACTCCTCTCTCTCTCAGAACCTGGCTCGATCAGGAATCAAGGTTTGTGTGGAATTGGGTGGATGTGTGTGGATTAGGAATACGATCAAAATGTGTGATTGAGGGTGAATACGTGTGTGTGTGTGTGTGTGTGTGAGCATATTTATAGTCAGCTCCAGAATTATTGGCACCCTAAAAATAAAAATGCATATGATGAACACAGATAATAATCTATGTTATGTTCAGACATATGGTAAAACTATATACATTCACACTCATTTTTCAATGTTTTTATTATGTAATCTATTTTTTAATTAAAGCCATAGGTGTCAAAATGATTGGCACCTCTAACCATTACTGTGAATAAACTCAAGCAAGGTTAAATTGGCAATAACATTTTACTTAATTTAGTTAATGTCAGTCTAATGGAACTATAATGTGTCAGAAATGTAAAATGAAGTAACAAGCTCACAAAATTGCACACATTGTCCCCATGGGTTCTGTGGAAGATGGTGAGGGAGGCAATAAAGAACCCAATAATAGCATCTTTGGGCCAATTGAACAATGGAAAAAATTTAACTTTTTGCCCATACACACCATCAACATATTTGGCGGCAAAAGAGGAATGCACCTCATATCTACAGTAAGATATGGAGGTGGGTCATTGATATTTTGGGAATGTTTTGCTGCCATTGGTTCTGGGACACTATTAAAGATCAATGGCATAATAAATTCAAGAAAGTACCTGGAAATTTTGGCAGTCTAGTTCTCTCTGCTAGGAAGCTAAGACTTGGTCGTAGGTGGAATTTCAAACATACATCAAAATCCACACAGAAATGGTTAAGTGACAACACCAGCCATATCCTGCAGTGCAACTTCTCCAGAGTTAAATCCCAACTGCAGAGGGCAGTCCATAAACACAAACCTATTGATCTCTAAAAGTTCTGCATGGAGGAATGGCCAAAAATCCCTCCAAATTACACCCCTTTACAAATTACAGGAAAAGACTCATGGCTCGTTGTATTAAACCAGGGGTGCCAATAATTGCGACAACTTTGGTTGATTCCATTGAATCATTAATAAAGCACTTTACATTACACATGTTGGAAAATAATGTTTATGCCAATAACTGTATTCTTCATGCCAATAACTGTATTTTTTGTTTACTGTATTTGTTGTGCATATTCATCAAAGGTGCCAATTCTGGAACGTATATGAGTGTTTACTTGAGTGTTAAAACTGTTGTTCAGGAAAGCCTCATCACACTTCTCACTCACCTCCTTCTTATATCTCATCTGCACCTCCTCACTTATACCTCAACTGAACCTTCTACTGCACCACCTCCTCCTCACACCACACCCCTTGCTCCTCACACCTCCCCATCATGGAGCACCCTCCTTGGGTGGTCATCTTTCCATGTTTGTGTAATATACTGCATGGGACAGGTTTCTTCTGTGCACTACTGTACGTCCATGTCCATTCACAAAATGACTGTAGCTGTAAAACCGCGATATCGGTGAAAAAGTGGACAACTGTAGCTGTGACAGTGTCATTGCATGTGTGCAGTGGATATATTACTAATTTTATTTCTATATTTTAATGAACCTGTTGATCCGGTTCTGAGAAACATCCATTTGAATTAATTCTGAATTAAGCCTACAGCAAGGCAAAGACTAGGGAAAGCAGGATGAATTTTACAAGCACCCAGAATGAGTGTGACTGGTGGAAATGTGAACACATGGTATCTCTGAGGTCTCCATAGATGCATGAATACAGGAATTAATTTCTCAACGCAACTCAAACTTTTGCCTGGATGCAAAAACTACAGCGCCTGACAAAAACTCTAGACACCTTTTTACGTCTCACTTGCATGCAGGTTTGCAGTTCTACTGAATCCGAAATTATCTTTAGGTGTGCATCCCAGGTGAGGTGAAGTTATGAGCATGCATCACTGTGACGGGATTTATTCACAGATCTAGAACGTATGTCGCTCACACAAAGACCTGGTACATGCTGGGTGGCACCTATTTCTCTCCCCAGTGGATGCAAACATATGAGCCACGCTACCAGTACAGATGTTGCTACATTTGAATTTCACCAGAAATCACATGTGAATATGAGGCTGTTCAGCTACAGTCAAAGTGGAAGGTCGTTTCTGTTGAAAAAGCCATTTTCTCCCAGAAGAAGTTATTTGTCATAATGGCAGCGATTATGTTTCATGTATTCCCTGTAACCCCTGTTGCAGGTATTCCTTAAGACTGAATACTGATCCTAGCTGTGGAGACTGGTCTATTTCTGGAGGCTGATCAATATTTTGGTGGCTGATCCTTTCTGTGGAGACTGATCCAGCTCTGGAGGCTGATTCATGTTCTGGTGGCTTATCCTTGCAGTAGAGACTGATCAATGTTCTGTCTTAACAAGTGTTTTAGCCTTGCAATGGACTTAAGATCTAATTTTTTGCTTGACAAGTGAAATTTTTGCACTGTAAACACTTTTCCAGTGACACACCTAATAATCATGAAACAGTCTGAATATGCAAGTCAGGACGTTTTGGGTCATAGTTCCAGATGAGGTGTGTGATGTGGGACAGGCTGTCAGGGATTTCTTTTGATTTATCAGTCAGAAGGTGCATTTTGCAGTCAGGGCAGCATTAGAAGGAGATTTACAGGCCAAGTCGGTTCTTTGGGGTGGGGTTATGTAATATGGGTATGGTTGCGGTTCAGGTTTTCATCAGTGGAAGTGACTGTGCAGAGGGTTGGTGAAGTGGGGTTTGTTGTCTGGGCGCAGTTAGGGGAGATATGAGTTACAGTAAGGATATACATGATGATATATGATAGGATTATGATGACTAAAGATGGTTAGGTGAGGTTAAGGTTAGCTTGTAAGATTTGCAAATTCATACAATGATTAGAAACCATTTACACAGTTAGTAATCCTTTATGGGGAATTAAAAATCATACAGTACATGTTGTTCTATTAAAAAACTAGTCATTATTTATTGCAAGATAAGAAATGTCACTTCAGAGCTGTGGTAGAACTATATTATGGTGAAAAGTAGATTTTTCTTTGGTTGTTAAAAAGTTTGGTTGAGTTTTGTGTTGTCCCTTCTGATTCCCCTCAGGATCTGTATAACACTGTAAGAGAGGAATGTCATCTTCATGCAAATAGTCAAACACTGTAATTGAGCAGGTCAGGTATTTTTGCATGCGTGAAAGAATCTGTTTACCTGCAATGTCGAATCTACTCTGGTTGGAAGCCCGTAGGATTGTGAATCCTTACCTGAACTAGGTAGAAGGTCATTGGCATAGCATTATCTTTTTTTAGCTTGAATGTTGCTTCTTGAAGCAACTCTCATCCAAAGATCCATCTAAACATTTGTACTTTTCACTAGCTACATTAGAAAGGCTTCTTTTCTAGTGTGTTTCTGGAATGTGAGCATATACTGTATGCGTGTCTGCTATGTGTGAGTACATATATGTGTGTATTTGTAGATGTGTTTGTGTGTGCTCTTGTGTAAGTGTGTGCTAAAAGGTCCCCATCACTGTCATCTGACTGGAATGTGGTTCGTTCTGCTCACCAGCATTCCGGAACATACCGTAGGAGGAACTGAACATTGATCAGGAAATATGGAAACAGCTCACAGTTTCTTGCATTGAGTGAGCTTTAAAAACCATTCTGTAATAATGTACTGCCAGTGCGTTATGGTGAGAAAATGAGGTGGTATCAGGATGAGAACCCCCTATATACTGTATGACTACATGCCCGATCCAAACAGGTGCAATCACAATCCAGATACTTCTCCTAGATGCGTAGAGCCAGGGCTTCCCCTCGCAGTGCTGTATCTGTTTAGCCAAAAAAAAAAACACATGTCGCAGGTCTTATCTTTTGGGGATTGAAGATTAGTTCAGTTTAAAAATAGATAAATCTTCATGCCGCCCATGTTTGTCTTTTCCAAGGCTGCCAGTTAGAGGTTTTCAGGTTGTTGCTGGAAAGGGCCAACCGATTGAATTTCAAACCACCCAAATAGTGTAGCTAGGAAAGGTATCAATGTAGGGTATGATGTGATGTGTGAAGATGATAGCCTTTGGGTTCTAGCATATGTTGGTATGTTGTGGTGATGTCCACAGCTTGGGGTTGTAGGTATTGGGACAGTACAGTACCACCCATGATCCTCTGTGCAAACAATTTTGTTACTCAGTTTTATCAGAGGTTATTGCTGTCAACTGGACTGACCACAGCACTGTCTGTCTGCACTTCCTGCCTTATTTACAGTGTAAGCTTGGCTGTTGTGTAGTGAGGGACATCTTTGCATGAGCCCACGGCAAACTGTTCCGGAAAAATCTTTGTTTTTTAATGAGGGCGAGGCAGAGGGCATGCTGAAACAGATCACCTGTGCCAACACAAACACGCAAAGCTTTTTGTTTAGCAACATTTATTTGGAGTTTTCTTAGGAAGACACCCTAATCCAGTTAGGGGTGGGGAACCTCATCTGGATAAATAAACAAAGGTAAATGTCAAAACACCTTTCTGCTATAAATACTCAATTTTCCAGAGCCAGAGAAATGAGAGGGATGAGTGGTTTTGCTATTGGCCATCATGGTCTTGTAGGATAATCC
This sequence comes from Conger conger, assembly GCF_963514075.1. Taxonomy (NCBI): domain Eukaryota; kingdom Metazoa; phylum Chordata; class Actinopteri; order Anguilliformes; family Congridae; genus Conger; species Conger conger. The sequence continues at coordinate 26,106,180 of NC_083760.1, forward strand.
TAAAGCAGCCAATGGGAACAAAGCAAAACCACAGTGCTCGGGTAGGCTCCATGTTCCAGATATGGGACAAAACCTACAGTTTAGCGATCCTTATTTTGATTACACAACACCTTCCATTTTAAAGAACAAATTTACACATTTAAGAAGGTTTCATGAATATGAGTTCAGGAAAGACAAAATGAAGCTGTATTTTTTGTACTAATATTGTAACATGAATGAAAATGGCCTGAAAGTGGGGTTTTTTTTGTCTGTATCGGAAGCAGTGCCAGTCAGGCAACGGGCACAGTTTATCCTGTGCCAAAATTTCAGGTAATGGTGACTCAACCGAAAAAAGAAAGAAAAAACTGTTCTACCTGCAGTCCTTCTCAAAACAGACACATGTACAGACAAGAACAGGAAAAAAATTAAGTAAGAGCGGGAGAATGTGTGTGTGTGCGTGTGTGTGAGCAACTGGGGAGTATTTACTGTATGTAGTGACAGCAGAAGCCAACATAAACTCACCCCTCCCTTGTGTCCCAGCATGGCAGACCACAGTCATATTCTTCTAATGACAAAGCCCAGAATGGGACCAGCACTATGTGGGCTGCAGGTAACAGACAAACTTTCCTTCAGGTTCCTGAAAGGGTTCAGTTTAAGAGGCCAATGTGTGTCCCTGAGTCCCTCCCCCCTGTCAGTCTGAGCTCTATTGTTCCACAGAGTTAGTCTCTCTCGTTTCCTTTCTCACAGGTAAACACACACACACACAAACACACACACTCGAATACACACAGAGACACACACTGTCTCACAGACACACAAGTGTGCACACATAATGTACATACATACATCCACAGACACACACACACATGGAGGAGTGAAGGATGGTATATTCAGTCATCCATAACAGTCATACAGGCTCCTGTTTAAAGTTCCTGAATCCCATGGAAACTGTGCTGATGTCATAGGGCTTTGACAGGGATTCATGCGGGCAGCCCTGCTGCATCCCACTGGGAGAGTTTGCACTGTAAGCAGAAGGAGCCAGATAACATCTCCTCACACAGCTTCAAAACACCCCTGTTACCCTCTCACTGCCTCAACACCGCGACAGCACACCTCAATGCCCCCCTCTGTGGTTGTGAGTTCTGTGCCCCTTAGTATGGTAGTCAAAAGGATACTAGATTTTGGTTCTTTTCACTCCAGTCTTTCAATTTCTTTAATTTGGGAGGTCTTAATTTTGAGACCCTTTCATACATATACCATATCAAATAAAGGCAAGTAGAATATGTAGGAGTATAACAGAAAAGGAGTTTAATAATGTTGCAGTACTTTAGGAGAACTTGAAGTACTGTTGGAAAGTGCAGCAGTAGGAAAAGATTAAAGTGATGGAATGACATGTAGATATTCACAGGTGGGTTTTCTTTTTCTTTTTTTCCAAATAGGACACAGAGGGAACGACACGGATGCTGTCAGGTGTTTATTTACCAATGTGTTCAACCACAGGGGCTTGGTGATGGAAAACGGCTCACAAAGAAAACTACCCCCTCTCACTTAATTTGTCTTCTGCCTTCAACCCCCCCTCTCTCTCTTTCTCTTACTCTCTCCCATTCTTTTGCTCTCTCTCCCTTTCTCTCTCTCTGTCTCTCTCTCACTCTCTCCCTCTCTCTGATGCTTGACCCTCTCAGTAGACCCCCTCCTTGCCAGCTCTGTACATGTCTCAGCCGGTCTTGTGGGGGTCTATATTTGCATCTAATTTCCATGGTGGGCTGCATGCGAGCTGTAGTGAAGGGATACTAACTGCCAGGTATTCCTGGAGGAGAGAAAGGTAGGCACTATGGGGGGAGGGGGCGCAGAGAGAGCAGGAGATAACGTTTTCCCACACCAAACAGATGTATCCCATAAAACAAACAGACAGTCCAAACAGATAGTGATCACGCAGTTAACTGTTTAGTGGGAGAGGGCAGATGCAGTGGCAGTTACCTGCAGGAGGTGGATGTGTGCTGTCCTGTGGACTCACTGCACAATGACATGGCTGTTAGTGTGTACCTGTCAGTGTTCGTTATTCTAGGAGAGGAATAAGTTCTGGCAAAGCAAAAATGTCTTTAATGACAGATCCAGGGGAAAAACTGCCAATATTTAGTCAACAAAAATGTAATGATCCAGACTACGACTGCCATTGCCAGTGATTTTAATAGTGAAGAATTATTTAGGACATTGTAGAAATGGATTGTCTGTGACAGTTTTCCATTGCGCTCCCATACCATACCATGCCATGAAACTGTGCTCATGGGTTCTAGATACATTGCCATCATCTGCAAAAGCTTTCCATGTCGGGACTAAGTTTGCCTACTCCTCCAGAGAGGTAACAAGAGATGGTACCAGGAACTATGTGGTGGAGCTAGCAGTACATTGCTAATTGGTCTAATGCAAACTTCCTTATTGGTCACCATTAAGGAAACATTTACTTGCATCAACATATAGATGCAGTTTGTATAGCAGAGTTGTATAGGGCAGAACCATATTATTCTTGGACTTACATTCCGTTACCAGTACTTTAATCTTGAACATTTTGACTTTAAGAGTTTCAAAAGTTTCAAGTTTTAAAGTCAAAAGTTTTGAAAGATTTTATCTAGATAAACTTTCCTTTAGACATCCAATCAAATACACTCCAGAATTATTGGCACCCTTGATAAATATGCAGAAAAAATATTGTAAACTAAATGTAATACTGTTATTGACATACGCTTTATTTTTCAATATGTTTAAAGTAGTGTGCCTTATTCAATGTAATCAACCAATCAAAGTGATACATTTTTTTTCAGGCTGCATATACAGTACCATTCAAAGGTTTGGTGTCACCTTGTCTTTTTCTGCTTTTTCTGATTTAATATTTTATTTTCTCTTTGTAATCAAATAATTAATATGTGGTCAAAGCGCAGACTCTATCAAACTTTATCAAATGAGCTTCAAACCATCATGCTGCAGCCAGATATGCAGTAAATACCACAATAATTGTTTCTCTTGACAGATTTTCCTGTTAAACTAATTGGAAAATATATTCAGGAGAAACAATCCTTGTAGTATCTACTGCATATCTGACACACTGGTTTGAGGCTCATTTGATACCTTGGAGCCTTGATGACTGAAACCATTTAGCCAACAAATGTGTACAGCATAATTTACAGCTAAATCTAGTCCCACCTCCAAATTCCCATACGAATCCATTCAAATGCAAAAGGTTTTAGTATTGCTTGTTGAAAATCTGAAAATACGATATGATGATGTTGATGGGTCACAGACAGTCATGGCATGCAAAGGATCAACAAAATATGCTTTATTTGACATTATGTTTACTTGTCTCAAACATTGAATTGGGGGACTTCATTTTGGTTTTACATAAATATTACATCAGAAAAAGACAAGGTGACCCCAAACTTTTGAATGGTAGTGAACATAATATCAGCACAGATAGTAATCTTTATGTTAAATTCACATATTTACTCTCGTGATTCAATGTAAGTAATCAGGTTTTTTTTTGAAGACCATAGGTGTCAAAACTATTGGCACCCTTCACAATTCTTGTAACTAAAATAAAACAAAGTGAAATTATACTGAATACAATTTTACTTAATTTAGTTAATCTCAGTCTAATGGAACTATATTGTGTAATTCCATCACTTCCTGTTTCACTATCAAAATGAGGTAACAAGCATGCAAAATCTCAGATAGTAATTGATCATCACTTGTCTGATAATGGGTACAAAAAAATACATAAAAGGTTAAACATACCACTTACCACTGAAACTACAATGTTATGTTAGGTGGAAGAAAGAGATTGAGGTTATAGTGCCGAAAAGATTTTGGGGTATATTGTTCAATAGAGTAGGGGTATTCAAATCAAAATACATGCTCTGAGCTCTAGGGCTGCATTTACAATATGGTCTTAATAAAATTGTATCTTATAAATGACTGACGCAGAAACCCATGACTAAGTAGTTATTTATAAAATCCCACTTTGGCACGGATATGATCATATCTCTGTGTAAGGTTTCTACTAGACATACGCGCTGGTTATGTGTACAGTATGTAGGGAAGACCGTGGAACTACACTAAATGCTAATTAAAAATATATATACACATATTTGAGAAAATATTTTCCATACAGAAAGAAGATAAATGTCTTTGCTATGACTATAGACATTCCGTACAGTTCTAGGACATTCAGCGTCCGAAATTTCGGACAACGGACTAGACTGCTTTGTTTTATCACAAGATAAAGGTTGGTGATTCCAACATTTCTTACCGTATACATTTTTAATCTCATAATTGTGCTGCATTGTCTATATCTTGTCTATACTAACCGCATATGACAACATTAATATGTAATGAAGGTCTCGGAAGAAAGGGATAAGAGTGAGTGCTAAATAGGACTGAATAAGTGCATGGTATACAGTGCCCTCCATAATGTTTGGGACAAAGACCCATTATGTTTTGAGTTGTCTCTGATTTGTCACAATTGTAGATTTGGAATCACACAAACTGCACATTCTCAGATTTTATTAAAGGGTATTTTTATACACTTTGGTTTCACCATGTAGAAATTACATAGTCCCACCATTTCAGGGCACCATACAGTTTGGGAGACATGGTTCACAGGTGTTTGTAATTGCTCAGGTGTGTTTAATTGCCTACTTAATGCAGTCATAAGAGAGCTCTCAGTGCCTAGCCTTTCCTCTAGTCTTTCAATCACCTTTGAAAACTATTATCGCTGTTTATCAAACAAAGTTGTGTTCAGACACTTATCTGCTCAATTTCAACGAATGCCTCAAAACTCATTGGCCAGTGGTTCATTCTACAGCAAGACAATGATCCCAAACTGCTAAAGCAACAGGATGTTAAAAAATTATCAATTCTTGAGTGGCCAAGTCAATCACCCGATATGAAGTCAATTGAGCATGCCTTTCATATGCTGAAGAAAAAACTTAAAGGGACTATCCCCCAAAAGAACCATGAGCTAAAGATGGCTGCAATATAGGCCTAGCAGAGCATCACCAGAGAAGACACACTGGTGATGTCCATGAATTACAGACTTCAAGCAATTATTGCATTCAAAGGATATGCAACAAAATACTAAACATGACTACTTTCATTGACATAACATTGCTGTGTCCCAAACATTATGGTGCCCTGAAATGGGGGGACTATGTATAAACACTGCTGAAATTTCTAGAGGTTAAACCAAAATGTATGAAAATACCCTTTTATTAAAATCTGACAGTTTTTTTAATTAGAAATCTCAAATTGTGGAGTACAGAGGCAAAATGCAGTGTACATGGATTATACAACATTACATTAAAAGTTATTGTGGCTGATGCTTTTTTAATAGGCCGGGCATGTTGAAACATAGCATTCCAACGTGCCCCGGCTGTGCTAGTTGGACTCCTGCATGGCTCACAGTTTGCTAGTAACATATAACAAAACTATACTGCCTTATAACCCACAGGACAGTGATTTAAATGACGTATACTTAGAGTTTGTGGTGTTCACTCATCATCAATAACTTGATAAAGTTTTCAAATCATCCTGCCACTCACACAATCTTGTTCAAATGCAAACATGCCCCCTGTTAGTTTGTGCCCCGGTCTCCCCTACTGCATGTCGGAGCGCTGCGTACAAATCCCCAAAATGCCCTGTGTTTGTGCTTTAAGAATAACATTTAGCCTTACTGATCATATATTTTACAATGAAGAGTGCCAGAAATATTGAAATACAACTTTATTTAAAAGAAAATGGTTGTTTTTAGCCGCATCTGCTAGACTGGGTAATTGTAAAGCTTGTTTATGCTTAAACAGAAGTTTATATAATAGGTAAAACGCAGATATGACACTTTAAACCAAGTTTGTTTTTTTCGATCTCAGTCATTTTCCAGTAAGTTGTCAAGTATAAGGAAGTGGGAAGTGATCTTGCATGAGATTGCATTTGTTTAAAACCAAGAACATTTTTTTAAATAAATCAGGCCTTGGGTCTTGGTGAGCTAAGATGGTTTAAAAAGCTGAGTTTTCAATCTGTACGGATGGTGCAGTGGGTAGCACTTGCTTCACAGCAAGGAGGTCCTAGGTTTGAATCCCGGTTGGCCGGGGCCTCTCTGTGTGGAGTTTGCATGGTCTCCGCGTGTTCATGTGGGTTTCCTCGCACAGTCCAAAGACATGCAGGTTAGACTGATTGGTGAGTCTAAATTGCCTGTGGGTATGAGTGTGTGACTGAATGGTGTGTAACAGTAACATTAACCATAACGCATTTACAATTAACAACAGGTTTTATCCTGTTCCTTTTCCGGTTGTTTTTATACCTCCAGTTCATGAGAGTTTTGCGCTAGACATCCTTTGAATACAGATTCAGACTTATCAGGTGACCTGTGTGTAAAAGACCCTTGTAGATGAAGATGAAGATGATTAACACCTTACTGTTAATTCATGCTAATTCCTTTAGACAATTAATTCAATAATACCAAACAGATTATGTTACATTCAATACAAAGACTGGTATAATTTCATATGATTATTATTATTATTATTATTTTAATAATACTTACTGTTGTTATTATTATGTATAACCATTATTATAGTATCATTATTTATCATCATGTTATATCCGTAAATTGTCAAAATCTATTTACAAACAATTACACAACCATATTGAGAGATAAACTCTGTCAGTGTATGAAGCCAAAGTACGATTACCATAAGTAAAGTTTGTAAGCTTTTGTCCAAATATTTAATCACATCCCCCTCCCCACGCCCAATGGCTCTGTTGGACTCCCTCAGGACTGACAGAAAACTATACCCCAGACTCAGCTATCCATAGCCCCGCCTTTAGAGATGACAAGCCCTATTGGGCTTTGTTTTACTTGTGGGTGGGGATCCTTCTGAGGGCAAGGTGAAACCCTACACAAAACAACCAATCATCTTTCCCTCTTTTTTTGCATAGATCTCCTGGTTCAGATTCAGTTGATGCATGTAATGATTTCATTGTGAGGATGCAGTTTCAGCCTCACTCCACCCTGAAGTTTCTCTCTGCAGTAATGGGCTCCAGGGTAATGGGAATTCATTGGGCCCTGGTTAGCAGGCATTCCGATGGGTTTCATCACCAGGCATTGCTCACTGAACCCCCCCTTTGTGTCTTGGTTCTGGTTAATCGTCAGTAGTTTAACATCTTTCGTGGAAATCTTCCAGAAACCTTCCGCTGCTCTCGGCTCTTCCCAAGTCAAACACAAAGTTTGCTTACCTGTCAGTTCCTTTAAGTGGATCTTGTTTTACCCATACAGTTGTCCCATGGCTGCATATTCTCTCAAATCAAGCCAAAACAGCAACAGCATCTACAGTGGAAAAGGGGCATAATGAACCAGCCTGGCTCCAGCTCTGTATAAAGGGGCATAATGAACCAGATGGGAGAATATATACAAATATATACAATATATACAACATACATTTTGCTTCTCACTCTCAGAAGACATGGTTCCAAAATGCTTATTTTATAGAAGAACCCTATCTAGCTCAATGGTTAATTTGGGTTCAATCTGGGAGCTTTCATCTTTGATGCATCTAAGGGTCCACAGGAGTTGGCAATTTATACGCCATGCCTTTGCAATGATAAAAATAACATCTTAATCCTTACAGGCTGTTGAATAATGCAAGATTCATCAGCACTTAACGCAGTCAATCTGTGATTTCCTCCGCGTGGCCCGTCCAGCGGGAATGGGTTTTAACTGTGTTGCTCTACTGTCCGAAGCTCAGGGAAAATCCGCTCTTTTGCTCTAAAAACAGAGGTGCGCACAGTCACACCCAAGTAAAAATGAAGACAGTAACGTAGGCATACACGAATGAACAAGATCACTATCACAGTGCTTGTTTTTCATATTGTAAACCGTGTGTGTGTACATTCGTATTGTAAACAGTGTGTGTGTGTGTGTGTGTGTGTGTGTGTGTGTTGGGGGTTGCGTTTTGAAATCGTTTAAACACCCCTTAATCCCGGTACATTAGAGGTCTTTTGTGGATTGTGGTTTCGATAGACTGGGGTTTCGTCTCATCCAGCTACCACTACGTGGATGCAAACATCGTTGACCAGCACACATGATGATATTTTACTGCCCTAATAGCTAATCAGACGAATAGTCAGTGCTAAAATTGTATGTATTATATAGTTGATCATACTGTGCAGGCGTTTTTTCTATCCTTCATATTATCTCGAATGAGATCTCAATGTCGTATGTGTATCTTTTTATTTATACTTGACCATTGTGTCTACCTTCACAAACTTGCACGTGAATCTATATTCCGATACCTTAATTAGCCTAATCATTTTCTGATATTCAATATTTTTGTAAGTTGTAAATTACCTCACGGAGAACACATAATGAATTTAAGTAATTTAATCAACTACTTTGACAGTAGGCCTATGCACTATTTTAAGTTTTAAAATGAGCAACGGCGTTCTTTATGGTATAGGCCATGGATGAGTTAAATTGACTCGATCCACAATAGGTAGGCTAATGTATTCATATGTTAAGATCTAAGCATCCGTGTTCAAAAACGTCAAAACCTTAAGATGATAAAAAGGCTGTTTTACACCTTTGACAAAACATTGTTTTTAGTTGAAGCCTAGTAGTCTATGCCTACAGCATTCAAATGAAGGAACACTAAAACCAGACGTGGCTATCCTACTAATTAATTAACTAATTAACTAGTTTTTTATATATTTTTGCCTGGACGCCAGATAGCCTAATAGCATCCTCTTGCCTGAAATCTGTCCCTATATGGGCGCTGTTCAAATGAGCAGGTTCTGAACGTAAGATCCGGTCTACTATGACCGGTTCAGCGATGTCCAATGCAAAATTGTATTAAGGTTTGGACTAAAATTTCTCCGGCATTAAAAAAAATAATAAAAAAAATAAAATCATTTATTTTGTTTATTAAACCTATTTATTTCTTTAGGCTATTTGTGTATTTATTTATTCATACTTAGGCTACTTACTTCCTTTAACCTACTTTATTTATACTTAGGACTACGTACTTAGCCCACTTATTAACGTACTTACTTACTTACTTACTTACTTACTTACTTACTTACTTACTTAATAAATAGGCCGAGCTACAATATTGTCCCCATGTGTGTATTAAAAATGTTCAAAAACTGGCTAAATGGAGAATAAATGCGCTTGGAATACCCCGCTAATTGTGGTGTTATTTCTGTGCCCCTCTTTCAGGATACAATAAAGTGCCTAGGGTCATGGACCCAGCCTACGCATGGACCAATCATAAGTGTGCAGCCACTGCTATTGGAATATTTATCTCCGCCCCACAAGTCAATGTAATCCAATCCCCTGCCCCGTCACAGGTAAAACCGGCCTCTAATTCTACGTATACCTCAAAAAGCGAGAAAAGCCACTAAAACCCGTTCTATTAGGGACACGTTTAACGTCGCCCTCATCCCGCTTCTTGGGTAAGTTTTTCCAGTAAAGAGGCCGGATCGGATTTACCGTACCAACGAGAAAGTCCAGTTCGACCGACCGAGATGACACAGGAACATGACAAGTAGGTGATCACCTTCACTAGTGGTAGTCCAGTAGAACCGGTGTGTGTGTGCTTATCTATGAATTAGTGCTGAACTTTACTTACTGACAATTTATCCCGTTCGGGGGGCTGGAGGGGAGGGGGAGAAAAATATGTAAACCATAGAGCTAATTTTACTGTGCCTTATTTTACATTCAGAGTCTATGGGGGAAAATGTAGGCAAGGTGTTTTATTATTCTTTTTAGCCGGTCAGCCAAATGGTTCCAAATGGGACCTGTCTCTTTTCCGAGTTTCGAATAAGCAGAGTACAGCATTCAGGGCTGACTGAACGCTCTCACACACCTGTCATGTTTCAGCGTGTATTTCTGCAGGTGTATTGCACCTGTCGTGCGAGTTGGAGCACATCGCAGCTCATCGTGTACTTAAGTCGTTCGGTCGTTTTTGCCTCTTAACATCCGTCATCTGAATTTTATTGGGTTTCCAGCAACTTCATTTAGCTGTTTTTCAATTGTTATGCGTATCAATTGGCTATAAATAAATAAATAAATAAAAATAATAATAATTTAAATTTGGGCTATAACTACTGTGAGTTTTATTGTAACTCTCATCTTTGCTTTTTGAATCGACTAGCCTACTCACTGGGGCAATATTTTATTGGAAGGGCCGTCTTATCGGACTATTTTGATCGTCCTTTGATGTTTGTTTTCAGATGCATTTAATATATTTGGGGTCTAAACATTTGTCATTTGTTTCGTTTACAAAGTTGAGGACAACGGCAAGGAGTCTGTTGACTGCAGTGAAATCGTACACCCGCAAGGCGTTGGCTGTCTCTGGAAGATCTCGTAGTCAGAGGAATAATGTCAGCCAACTTTCAGTGGGCCTACAATAGTTTTTAAATACATGTAGGCCAAATGCGAAATAGTCGAGAAAATAGGCTATGGGTAGCTATTATCTCAGTTTTTAAAATAGGCTACCAACTTTAATCATGTAGCCTAAATAGGCTAGGCTAATTATTAATGCGAGCCAGGACAAAGTTAATTAATTAATTTGTAATATTTCATATTTCTTGACATTGAACATTCAAAATATCGAAATTATGTGAAATAAATAGCAGGGTATTGTTTTGTTTTTTTGTTTTTGTTTTTTTGTTATGTCAGTGAGGGGGCGCCTTACTGTTATTTCCCATCACAGAAAAATTGGTTTGTTGCTACGGGATTTGTTTTAATTAACGTAGTTATTTCGTTTCGTTCTTTCTTTTGAATAGGACTAAAGTCGCTTAATGTTGGCACCATCTATTTTTAGTTTGGGGACGTGCCCCTTCTATTAAAGACTAGCCTATAGGTCCATGCCTCGTCGACCTCTTTGTTTTAAGATTCTCTGTTGAACATCTCTGAATAACGGATCTATCAGGTTCCAAATCCGAAATGTCTTAAAATCGACCTGGGGGATTTTTTCTGAATGGTACAATTAGATATTGAATTACTAATAGTGTGCTTACATTGACCACTAACTAGGCAACGGCATTGTCGCCACTTGTATTAGCATCCCAGCGTCTAAACAAAACTAAACCGCACACTTAAACAATTTAGCTAAACGGAACTTTTGTGTGCTATGAGGACGTCATTATATAAGGCGCTACACTACCAAATATAAACAAGCATTCATATTAATCAGTGGCAATGTGCATTAAAACATTTTAGATGAAAAAAAAACCCCATAATATTGTATTAAAACACAATATACCTATGCTGCATTGACTCATAGACATCCTAGATTACTTCATTAACATCGTTTAACTCACTTTACTGAATTAAACATTTTTCTTTGTAAGGTTTGGGTCACTAATTATGTTTGATGTTGACCAGACGTACCGTCGGTGTTTACACTTTAAACAGACCATTTCCCTCCATAGACAAGTGGCCCAAGTGAATAGCCACCGTTTTGTGGAATTTATAGCTTCATTTTGGAACTACGTTCTTGAAAACGTAGCACAATCAATGCGCAAATGTTAAACTCTCTACTAAATCTCTACTTCCATTGAAAAATGAAGATGACGATTTCAAATTGTAACGGCTGCATTCAAACTGTGCCACCCGCAGTGTATATAATAACCTGCTGATATTTTACATTCAAATTAAATTTAGGGAGGATTCTACTTCTCTTTCTCTGTTTTTCAATCAAACAAATCAGCCACTAGACTATAAAAAAAAGTAGCATTTTAAAAGGTACAGCCAACCTCATGAGCCATTGACATTGTCTCCCAAAGGAATTCCAACCCCACCCCCAAATCTCATGTACACAGAAGGTATATGGAGCCCCCTTTTTCACTTATCACACTTTCCGGGACCAGGACATAGTAAGCATATTGGTCGTTGTGGATTTGTTTAGCGAAAAGACAGCACCACTGTGGTGGAATGACAGTAAACCATTGCTTTTAACCTGGGCTTTAGGTAATTAGGTTAATAGATTCATAAACATGCACACACACAGGCATGCACGCATGTGCACGCACATACACACACACACACACACACACACACACACACACACATGCACGCATGTATGTGTGTGTGCGCTATTGATAATGAGGATGATTAAGGAATGGAAACTCAGGGCATATAGAACTGGTTTCTTGAGGCAAAACAGCTGTGGAATGTCCCTAAAGCTGGGCTGATTCCTGTTCTGCAGACAGACACCCAACAGGAACCATCCTTCACTACCAATCTTACCGGACCATCCAGTATTGCACCTCCACAAATGGAAAAAAAAAAACCGTCACTGCAGAGATTTCTTACACAATCTGGCCTTTGTACAATAGATTCTATAGATTAAATAGGGCTGACACACTCTGCCTGTCTGAACAATTGTCATTTGGGAGGTCTTTTGTGAATTAATTTCTGTACATGTGACAATTCAAGCAGAAATACAGGTCCTTTGAAGAAACTTCATACAAAATATTATTATTTTTCTTTTCTTGCATCATAATAACACAACACTTCATGTTTTACCTCAGACTGTGATATTGTAGCTGTTTGTGTCTTCACATATGCTTGAGTGTGTGTCTCTGGTTGTAAGCAGTATGTAGGTATGTGTGTATAAGATAAGCGTCTGACTATGAGTATGTGTCTTGTATTAGTTTAAGCGTGTGTCTCCGGCAGTAAGCAAGCAGTGTGTAGGCATGTGTTTCTAAAATAACTGTGTGTGTCTCTCTCTCTCTTCCTCTTTCTCTCTGTCTTTCTCTCCCTTTCTCACTCTCTGTCTCTCTCTCCCTCTCTCTATGTATCTGTCTCTGTCTCTCTCTCTCCCCCTCTCTCTCACCCTCTCCCTCTCTCTCCCCCTCTGTCTCTCTCCCTATCTCCCTCTCTCTCCCCCCTCTGTCTCTCTCCCTCTCCCTCTCTCTCTTTCTCCCCCTCTCTCCCTCTCTCTCCCCCTCTCTCCTTCTCTCTCTCTCTCTCTCTCATTCTCTCCCTCTCTCTCCCTATCTCCCTCTCTCCCTCTCTCTCCCTCTCTCTCCCCCTCTCCCTCCCTCTCTCTCTCTCTCTCTCTCTCTCTCTCTCTCTCTCTCTCTCTCTCTCAGTAAGCGGGCAGTGTTGGTGCTACAGAATGAGCCGCCCTATGGGCAGAGGCGGCCATTCACCAATGAGGACGAGGCCTGGAAGTCTTTCCTGGAGAACCCACTGACAGCCGCCACCAAGGCCATGATGAGTATCAATGGTGACGAAGACAGTGCTGCAGCTCTGGGACTGCTGTATGACTACTACAAGGTACCACCAGATACGGCACGTAAGACTGAGCCTTGAAGTTAAACATAACATGACATCACAACACGATGATGAGAACAGGCCATTCAGCCTCGCCCTGCGTGTGTCTTTTCCAACCACTAAAGTTGTCTGTGGGTGGAACCATTGGTATGGAATCTGGGAGGGCCTCAGCTTCAGTTCTATAGTGTTCCCTCCTCTCTCAGTATAACATCAGGGTGTATCCTAACAGAGTCAGAGAAATAAACCGTGATTGGGTGGTTCAATAAGCCTGCACTGGGAGCAGCTACCACATAGAGCATAGCCAATCACAATGCAGAGCTCCAGCACAAAACCGTGAGCTTAAATACAGAATTTGTACATTTATCACACATAAACCAGTCATGCTGGTTTAGCTCAAGGTATTTATTTCTTGGGGTTGAAGTGTTAGTCTGAGGTCACAGCCACCAGCTTTGACAGTGCAGGCTGTTTGGGTGACCATGGAGTCATGTGCACCAATCAGACAGTAGGATGTGCTTTGACTGATGGGCATTGTATTGCTTCTACAGGTGCCAAGGGAGAAAAGGTCAATGTCCCAGGCAAAAACCGATGTGCTGAGTACTGATGTAGATCCCAACAAAAGGTAAGCCCTACGAGGAGATGGAAATCAGCATTGTGTGTGTCTATGTGTGAGAGAAGCAGATATCCCATGACAATAGGGTTTCGGTGTTTGAAATCGTCCCTCTCAAAGATGGCCCTGCACGTCCACCTTCCTTTCGATGTCATGTTTGACTTCTTCCCTGGCTTGCAGGAACCTGATGACTCCCTTGCAGGATGCTTCCTTGGCAGCTCCAGAGAGCCGGATCCAGGTGCTGAAGAACGTCCCGTTTAACATCGTGCAGCTGGGACCGGACAAGCGAGCGCCGTTCCCCTCGCCTGACACCACCGTCACCGTATCCATCGCCACCGTGCCCAACTACGCCATGAAGGCCGAGGGGTCGTCGCACGGGTTCACCGTGACCGCGCCCGGCGGATCTCACTGCCCCGAGACTGACGGCCACGCCGGCGTGTTCAACCACAGCCAGTTCAGCCCCAACCCGCAGCCGCGCACACCCGACTCCACCTTCACCGAGTCCTTCAAGGACGCGCCTCATGAGGTGCGTTCCATCATCGGCCCACGAGGGGCGGTCTCATCTCCAAACCGTCCTGTGTCCTTGCTGGTCTCTATGTATCCAGGAATCCTTTAGGGATGTCAAACACAGGGGTGTCCTGCTGGTTAACAGTGTCTGCCGATTTTAGTGGTTTCCTTTCAATTCACAGTCAATTTAGGCCTTAGGAACCTGTAGTAGTTGTCAATAACTTAAACTTAAAGTCCTGAAACACACCGGAAACAAGCACATTATGTGTAACTTGGGGTTTGACTGCCCTGCTCTTAAGACTTTATTGTCTTTCTAGAGTTCCTAACCATATTTGTTTCTGTGAAAACCAGTCAGGAAACCAGTCTTGGGTCCAGAATGATCCTTGTTTACCAAGAGGTTAAGGAAGGGATTAGATGCAAAACGAATCCAGTTCTGGGTCACAGTGGGAGTTGTAGTTAAAGTAATTTGTCAGTTTGGGCTTGGGGTTGAACCATAATCTGGCCACCAGATTTATGGGTAGGAGTGTGAGGATTGTGGTTGTGGTGAGGTAATAATAAAGTTGAGTTTGTGGTCCCGGAATTAAGGATTTGGGCGTGTGGGGATTAAGTTTGTGGTCAAAGCGTGGTCAAGGATTAGTTATACAAGGTAGAGGTAGGGGTAGGGTTGGGGGAAATGGCAGACATTATTGGTACCTTTCTTAGGCCAGATCCCTCTGAACCCCCTCCCCCTGGATCTCATTCCCCCGCGCTCTATGGCTGGACCGCGCGTAATCCTCCACTTTGAGCCCAGCAGCCAGCCTGTTATTATCCTATTGTCTGGCCAATACAATGAGTTGCTGTACTTCTCCCTTACAAAAGCAAAGCTTGTTCTCTCCTCTGTCTCTATTTATCCTGGAGTGGGTTTTTTTGGGAGGGAGGTGTGGGCATCAAACCCTATACAGGAGTTGTGGGGGTTGAGGGGGGGGTGATTTGCTCTGTGAACGGCTGGGTGGAAGTTGAGTAGCTCCGGCCTGTAAATATCCCTCTCTCTCCTCCTCCTGCTCCAGGTGTTCTCCTTCCCTGGAGACCTCCAGCTGCGCATGGCCTCCATCACACCTGATGATTACTCCGCCTTCGACACAGAGTCGGGGTAAGACTGGCTGCCAGCACACACTGCCAACCATCTGAAAACCGTTAACCGTCTAAAAGGGCAGGGAGATAGTGACTGAAGCCAATATCGCCCTGAGGTTTCTGTCAGCACAGACCAGGTCCAACCACAGGCATGCTCAGCAGCAACTGAATGCTGGGATAGATACTCAGCCACAGAGGAGGCTGTCATTCTGATCCTACAGCCAGCAGGTCTGAGGGTCGGTCCACAGATAGAGCTCTACTCGAGTAGGGCATAAATAATCACACGTGAAATCAAACCAGGTCGTGCGACCGGAGGGTGTGAGACTCCATTGACTGCAACAGAATATAACGATCATTTTCCCCCCATTATAACCCTGGGGAAAGTCCATAAGTTACATTGCTTGCTTTAATGTGTGGCCCCGGTTTCGATTTCTAGACGTTGCAATAACATCGGAGACACACTGATACAAAAAGGGAAATCACATTACCATTGGGTTGTTGTTCTCTCAGTATTCTTCTGGTTGGTGACTATTTTACAGCTGTGCACAATATGATTGCTTGAGAGTTCTCTTCTCCTTTCTCAGAAATAACTTTGAATACACACTGGAGGCATCAAAGTCGCTGCGTCAGAAGTCTGGCGATGGGACAATGACCTACTTGAACAAAGGCCAATTCTATCCCATCAGCCTCAGGGAAATTGACAACGGCAAGGTCCTTCACCACCCAATCAGCAAAGTGCGGGTAAGAGTTACAGTCACACCAGGGTCACACTTTACTCTAACAACCTGTTTGCATTCTTAGCAAACATCTGAGGTGAATGAGCATTGTTCATTATGTTGTATTTCAGAGCGTGGTGATGGTGGTGTTTGGAGAAGAGAAGTGTAGGGACGACCAACTCAAACACTGGAAGTACTGGCACTCTAGACAACACACTGCTAAGCAGCGCTGCATTGACATTGGTGAGGAGCTCTGCCCAGCCACCACTCACTCACTGACACGCTCACTCATATGCTCACTAATGCACTTACTCATTCACTCATCCACTCTCACTCATATGCTCAGTCACTCATTCACTCGCTGACACACTCACTCATTGACACGCTCACTCATACGCTCACTAATGCACTTATTCATTCAGTCATCCACTCTCATTCACACACTCACTCACTCACTCACTGACACGCTCACTCATATGCTCACTAATGCACTTATTCATTCAGTCATCCACTCTCATTCACACGCTCACTCACTCACTCACTGACACGCTCACTCATATGCTCACTAATGCACTTACTCATTCAGTCATCCACTCTCATTCACACACTCACTCACACACTCACTCGTTCACACACTCACAAACAGACTTATTCACTCACTCGCTAGCACACATACTCACTGAGGCACTCACTCATTCCCTCACGCTCACACATTCAGGCTGTCTCCCAGTGCTCTCCCTACCCTTGTCCACCAGCTCCACTTTCCACCGGGAGAGCTGACCGCAGAACAGCGTTGTTGACGTGACAGAGTGCCGCATGGTTTTAAAAGGCCGCGATGAATCACGGCGGACAATGGGCCACGCCCGGTGCTGACGAAGAGAAGGTGGCAGTGCAGAGTTTATTTATCCACAGTAAACGTCTCTCTACAGAGGCTCCCGCACACAATACAGGGGCTTAATACTGGAAGGAACAGTGACAGGGAGAGAGAGAGCCATCAATCTCTCTCTGCCAGCCTTCCCCAGGGAGGAGGGTTTGGTTCTGCCTGGCTGAGAATTCTCACTCTGCCGTCACACAGACTGCGATGGTTCCAGAGCGAGGGATTGAGGGAAGTATGAGCTAGAGAAAATGGCCTTGCTGTCTCTGAAAGGAACAGGCAGAGTTTGGGATGTGAAACCAGAGGTTTGGTGCTCACTGACCTGCGGCGGGTGGAGCCGCTCCATGGGCTGTACACAGAGTCCAGGTGCTGTTTCAGTTGGAGCTCCAGGACCCACATCCTCATCCCTGGAGGTCATCTCTCACACCCCTCCTCCTATCTCTAGAATGACTGGAAAGGGAAGTTACAGAGAGAGAGATGTGACCAACACTATGCTAATGCTAATTCAGTGCTAATGCTTTGCTTTTAACTCGTTTTTTTGCAGCTGACTACAAGGAAAGTTTCAACACCATCAGCAATATTGAAGAGATTGCCTACAATGCCATCTCTTTCACATGGGACATCAATGATGAGGCTAAGGTGAGAATGATATCCGCAACGCACCATGTTCCTCTTACGGCAAGAGAAGAACGTGGAATATTTCACCGTGAAAGCCTCTTTCTTTCAGACTTGCACGCCACTGTACAATGCCGTGTACTCTGGGTGGTTTTTGTCCTTTTTTTGTTAGGTGAAATTTGTTTTTGGATTAGTACAGCTGTGTGGGGCTTAAAGACCTGTTTGATGTGGTCATGTAACTGGCTGGTAACAGTCACAGTCTATGCAGAAAGTAACTTGGTTGAGATATGTTCCAATAGTGTTGCATTGTGGTGTATTGCGGGCAACTGGTGGCTGAGTGGGCGGAGCCCCTCAACCGATTTCCTCAAACAAAGACACTCTTTTTCCTCAGGTGTGAAAAGGTGTAATTAGGAGGCAGGATATGAGGAAGTTCAGTTGAAGTTGGGGGGAGGCGGTGGGAGTAGTCATGCTTGCATGTTGTATAATTTCTTTGTAAATGGCCATTGTTTAAGTTGGCTCCCAGTTCTGCTCACGGAAATAAGCCCTGTCAGATGATGATGGATCTCCACCATTGCGTGAGGAGTAGAGACTGTGTGTGTCAGTGTCCATATGAGAGTGTTTGTGTGTGTCTGCGTGCTTGTGTATATAAGTTTATGTGCATGTTAATGTG
This sequence comes from Conger conger, assembly GCF_963514075.1. Classification (NCBI taxonomy): domain Eukaryota; kingdom Metazoa; phylum Chordata; class Actinopteri; order Anguilliformes; family Congridae; genus Conger; species Conger conger. The sequence goes on from NC_083760.1 coordinate 26,124,585, forward strand.
TGAATGTTTGTGTATGCGTGTGTGTGTATGTTTGTGTATGAGAGTGTGTGTGTGTGCGTCTGAGCATAGTATATGTTGGTGTGCATGTTAGTGTGTGTGTGCAGGTTTGTTTGTGTGCTATCCAGGTGACATTCTTTGATTGTTAACACCTATCATCGCATAACTGGCGTGAAACACAAAGAAAGATTTTGGGTGAGACCCATCCTGACACCAATGGGGGGTGGGGGGGGGAAACGAGGAATGAGGAAACAGGACAAGGGGGCGGGGAAGAGGCAGCATTTGACAGCGGCGCAATGGAATCCTGTCTGACAGGTGTGAGAAATGCCATTTTGATGCCGCATGTCACCGGGTGCACAGTCACAGGAGAGGATTATGCAGCATTCCCTTTAGGTCACTGGAGACACACGCTCTTAGTATTAGCTCATTTTCCTTCCTGGAGACACGCAGTCGCCTTTGTGTTCAGAGAGACTCGCACACACACACACACACACAGGCGCTCAGTGAGACGCAGACGGCGTTCAGCGAGCCTTGTCTTCACCCCCTCGTTTTTTGTTTTCCTTTCTCCCGGATGTTGGTCGCCACTAGGTCACATGACCCAACGGCCGTGGTCATGAGACGCGCATCCTTGTGTACGCTCCTCTCTGTCTGTTTGTTCGAGACTGAGACAGATCTGCCCAGTGTAAGGGGATACAGGTAGAGGGGGTGGGGAGGGGGGGGGGGGTTGGTAGAGACGGAGAGGAGGGAGAGGGGCGGGGGAGCAGGGAACTTTTGGCAGGCCCTGAATTAAACTGGAAGAGTGTAAAACGTGCTGTTTACTGGTGCAAAAAAAAGAGATTTAATGACTGTGATACATTCCTGAGTTTGTGAAGGAAGCAGAGTTTCTTTGTTATAATTTTACAATTGTGCCCCCTAGTGGACAGGGAACACTTCGCTGTTATTGACATGTCTTACTTTCCCAGGATCAAGGCTAATGGCAGATGTAGAACCCACGTAGGAAATAAATTATTTATATTTTTGACTGATCCCGATGTGCAAAAATGTTTTCAAGCGATTTGATAAGTAAAGTCTGAGGAAATTTTATTTTCTAAAAAACTTAAATAGTTGTGATTAATGTGAATAAGTTCATAAAAAGCCTAAATGGTCATTTAGAAAGACGCATTTACATAAAAAGGGTTATGATGAAGTTTGGGCTATTTTTTATCATTTCTGTGACACTTTACAGTGCCTGTATTTACATAGTCCTGCCAAAAGAGGGTGTGTGAGCTCATGCAGTAAAATAAGTACAAAACATAGTACTTAGTGCCATATAGATAGTTCTTTAGCCCTAATTAGGAGGGGCTGCTGTCCACTGGTATACTACCCTCTTGACATTTGAGTCTTTATCTAAACCAGAGGTGGCCAGCCCACGTCATGGAGAACCTTGGAATTTGCTGGGGTTTTTTTGTTCCTCTGCACTTAGTTTATCAACGAAAGCAGCTAATTAGACAGGTAACTCACCTCTCCTGGTTACTTGTGTCTAAAATGGTTGTTGTATATGAGGTGAAAACAAAAACCAACCAATCCTGTGGCTCTGAAAGACCAGGGTTGGTCATTCCTGAAAGTATTTGTTACCGTATTGGACCATAAACTCTTGACCACGTAACAAGGTGCACGCAACAAGGCTTCCCACCAGGAAAGCCACTTTTCCTTTGGTGGTTCACAACCACCGGAACATTCATTCAACGTCTCTGTTTGCTTCCTCTTCCTCAGATCTTCATCTCGGTGAACTGCCTGAGCACGGACTTCTCGTCCCAGAAGGGGGTGAAGGGCCTCCCTCTGAACCTGCAGATCGACACCTACAGCTACAACAACCGCAGCAACAAGCCCATCCACCGCGCCTACTGCCAGATCAAGGTGTTCTGCGACAAGGGCGCGGAGCGCAAGATTCGCGACGAGGAGAGGAAGCAGTCTCGCAGGAAGGGGAAGTGCGAGACCACCCTGGGACCCTGTGAGTCAAGCGCCCTGACAACCACACACCCCAAAAACTCACACCCCTCAAACACCCACATGTCCTCTTACTGTCTATGTCTACCCAAAACTCCCACACTCCTAGCCTGCTGTGTAACCTAACACTCACCCCCCTCAAACACCCATACACTTAGCCTGCGTGCACCCCAAAAACTCACACCCCTCAAACACCCATACACTTAGCATGTGTGTGGAACAGGGTTAGCTTGGCTAGTGTGTGTGTGTGGGGCGCAGGCCCAGAGCTGGTTACCACAACAACGCTCCATGATGACATAACTCTTAAATTCAAAAGAACATCGTTGCCCTTAACTATGGGCGAGTCAGCCTTTAGCTGACTGGTAATGCATTCATCTGGCAATCACAAATCTCTTACTGCCTATGTCTACCCCAAACTCCCACACTCATAGCCTGCTGTGTACCCTAACACTCACCCTGCTAGCACCCAAACAGCTCACACACTTCCCTCCTAGCCCAACTAATAATACTTAGTTATTTAGCTGATGCTTTTATCCATAGTGACTTACATTCGATTAGACGAAGCAGGGGACAATCCCCTTTAGAGCAAGGTGGAGTTAAGGGCCTTGCTCAAAGGCCCAACAGCTGTGGATCTCATTGTGGCCACTGAGTCTTGAACAGGACTTGAACCACCAACCTTCCACGTCCCAGTCATTCAACCACACAGGTTCCGCCGAGAGTTTTAACATCGGCCCGTCCATCTTTTTCTCCCCAGTTGCGGACGTGAAGGTCCCTCTTCTACACAAGCGCAGCGACATCACCACTTTCAAGATGATGAGCGACCTGGAAACACAGCCCATCCTCTTCATCCCAGACATCCACTTCTCCAGCTTCCAGAGACATGTAAGTAACTCTGCCCCTCGCTTTGCCTCATCCTGGCCTTCCCACGGAAAAACAGCGCCCTCCAGTGGCTGACCTGCAGTGGAGCCATTTGTGTGCGAGGCTGCTGTGTTTGATGGTTGCAGGCTTCCTGGGGCTATCCTGTAGCTCATCTCAAACAGGCCATGTTTGCTGTTTACCTTCTTATTATTAATAATATGACATCACTTTATTTACCCAGTCACACATAAGAAATTTATACTGTGGTATTGCTCCTTGCCAAGAGGTGGGGCTGCTGATCTTTTCAATGGCCAGACCTACTCCCCCACCCCCTTCCACACAGCACACACACACTATCTGTTTTCATAAGACGTGGAGGATACATAGTCCTTTCCCGGTAAGCAGGCTCCCTCAACCCACTCCTTTACTGGCAAACCACTCAGTTGTGTCACAGTGACCCAAAAACAGAAGAACAAAGTCTTCTGGAAATGTGCCCTTGCGGTTTGTTATTGCTGGATAAGCAGCTGATACCGCTGTTAAGCCTGGAGTTAGTAACGTTAAGTGCCACACGTGGAGGTCAAATTTATTACTTAACGTCACAGTTATTGCTCACTTCTCTTTAACGGCAGATATGTTTGTGCTTCACAAACTAGAAACTAGAAACAAGTATTTACTGTTATGATATTAATGAGAATCTCTCTCTCTCTCTCTCTCTCTCTCTGTCTAGCCATTTTCCTCAGAAGATGGAGAGGAAGGGTAAGTTATATATCCAGAGTAGAGTGCATCCATCTTCCATTCAGAGTGATGTTGGGGTATCAAGTGGAAGTTGGGCAGGGCTGCAGTAGCTGAGAATGTAATTTTTGGCATCCTGTGTTGCAGTTCGGCCATGAAGAGATTCTCAAACGACGATGAGTTTGGCTCCCCTCCTAACAAAATGGCCAGGGCGGATGAACCCAAAAAAGGTGTGTATGTGTGTGTTTGTGATTGTGACTGTGGAAGTATTTGTATGTGTGTGTGTGTGTGTGTGTGTGTGTGTGTGTGAGCACCAGTGCGTGTGAGTGTGTGTGTATAACAGTCTTATCTCTCTGCCTTGCAGTGCTGTTATATGTGCGAAAGGAGACAGAGGAGGTTTTTGATGCCCTCATGCTGAAAACACCCACAATGAAAGGACTGGTCGAAGCGGTGAGTCTTGCATGCACTCTGCTCATGCAAACTGCACACACATACTGCTAAACACAATAACCCTGAACACACACACACACAAGCATACTGTATGCTTGTATGTGTGAATACAAGCATACTGTATTCACACATACTCCACCTAGACACACACATACACACTCTACCCACACAAATCACACACATACTCCATTTAAAACACATGCGCACATACGTACACACCCTACACACAAACTACAAACACACATACTCCATCTAAACACATGCCCACACACAAACGCTATACACACAACCTATACACACATTCTCTGCTCACACAATCATGCACTGCACCGAAACTTGGACTACACACACATACACACAACCCCCATAGACTGTCCTAGCACAATGATAAGTAGAATCTGGTGTCTTAGCACTGGATTAAAACAAAAACCTGCACATACATTGCCCCTTTTTGGACAAATTGGATACCCCAGCTCTACACACACGCATGCATGCACTCACACACACACAAAAACACATACACTCCTGTAATTAATCACTCATTATATCTTTAGACTTGTTGTCATGTGACATTAGTACCCCATGCCCACAAGCAGTGTGTCTGGTGTTCAGGCGTTTAAGATATCACAATAATCTCATTGTGAAGTTAAAGTTAAAATGACTATATATCGGTTCTTTTCTTTGCGCAGATTTCAGAGAAGTACGAGGTGCCTCTGGAGAAAATGGGGAAAGTGTACAAAAAGTGCAAGAAGGGGTAAGTGGAGCCCAGTACCATCATACTTGTGTAACGCCTTCCCAAAATGCATATGCATACACACATTTACCATGTTGTTCATGGTAAATTAACCATGTGTTCCCGGTGTGTTCATGGCACTGGAATATAACTGAACTGGGGCAGCCTGTAACCTAGTGGCTAAGGTACATGACTTTGACCTGAAAGGTCGGTGGTTCAAGCCCCAGTGTAGCCACGATAAGATCCATGTAGCCGTTAGGCCCTCAAGCAAGGCCATTAACCCCAAGTTGCACAAAGGGGATTGTCCCCTGCTTGGTCTAATCAACTGTTAGTCACTTTGGATAAAAGTTGCAATGTAATGAACTCTTCTGCCTCCCCCTTCCAGAATCCTGGTCAACATGGATGACAACATTATCAAGCACTACTCCAATGAGGACACTTTCCAGATCCACATCGAGGAGTTGGGGGGCATGTACAAACTGACCCTGACCGAGATCTGAGCTGCCTGGGTCCCCAGTGGGCAGAATAGGTGCACTGGGGTGGCTGGAGACAGGGGCCGGGGGTGTTGGAGGGGGAGAGTGATGACAGTATGCACGCTGAGAAGCAGTAATTTCGCGGCACAGCTGAGTGACTCTGGGGCTGTGTCCGAAACGGCTTACTTACTCAAAACTGCTTGAGTATGTAGCTTGTATGCAACTTGTATACACAACTGCAGGCAAGTAAGCTGTTTCAGACACGGTCTGGGTGTACACAGCAATTCTGTACTGTGCTTCCTACTTCTTGTCACCTTACTTATAGTGTACTAAAACTACATGTGGATGTGACACCATACTTTGAACTCTCTGCATTATACCCGAGAGTCCCTTTGAAACTATCTTTGATTGTTTTTTTGTACAATGAAGAAGTGATTATTGGCTCTCTGGCAACCGCCGGTACATATATACACTCACCTTTAAACTCTTCACAGCTCATGTATGTAAACTTGCTGTAAATACACAAAGTATCAGTTTTCTAGTGGTTTCTAAAGTTATCTGATGAGAAAAGCCTTGTAAAGCATTTAAGCCACTCCACCATGCGCTGCCGTGATGTTGGAGCAATTGGATTGGCTAGAGTCTCTCTGCTCTGTTTTGTGTTCTTCGATTGGTTGCAGTGAGTGAGCTGACACCATGGGCTCACACCATCCTCAGCATTATTAATCTGCCTCGAATCCCCATTACTGTTGATAAATACAGTCTAGTGTGGGTATCTGGGCAAATGTCTCTCTTCCTAATGTGACCAATCGTTACCCTGGGGGAGCTGGGACGCTGTGCTGTGATTGGCTACAGGCATGGTAAATAATAGTCAGCTGCTCTGTTTTCAAACATAACACACCACAGTATTTAACTTATAAACTGCATCTGAACATTTGACATTTGCTGACCCGTCAGCTCTTCTGCTCTTTGCATGAGTGTGTGTGGGTGGTTGTACGTTCATGCGTGTGTGTATGTGCGTGTGCGTGTGTTAATAGGCAGTGAGCTGGTACAAATCACCGCAGCCCATCTGTGAGAAATCGTTTAATTGTACAGTAAATCTAGCCTCAGAAAAAGGAATTTGTCCATATTTTTTTGGTTGGGCTATAACTATATCCAACCCCTTCACACAGACATTTGGATAAAACAAGAAAAATACAAACTGTATATTTTTTAGTTCATTGCCAAAGGTATTTTTTGCAGTCAAATAACAATATTTGCATTGAATAGCAGGTCATTTATCAAAGTTTTTTTTTATTATAATTTTTTTTTTGTAAAACCAAGAAAGTCAAAGTACTTATGCCTTAATGTGTATATATTTATTTTACACTTCATGAACAGGGAAGGGCTATTTTTAATATGATCTTCATAATAATACATGTTTATTAATAATAATTATTTAGTATTATCAGTTTGACTGTTTTTATATAAAATTATTATGTATTTGTATGCCATGGGAATATATTTTTTTTGTTAAGTTTTTCTCTTTTTTAAGAGGGTGTTCATGTATTGCATTGTCATTTTTACATGTAGAATATTTTCAGATATAATGTATACTGTGTCAAATAAAATAAAAGCCATCTTCTTGAAAGAAATGGAGTCTCGTGATTGCAATATGACACTAATGAGAAATGAGTCATACAGGAAGTGGATGCCAAGCATCCGGACTGCATTTCCCAAACCCCCTAAGTGTGTGCTCGAGCCCCATGAAGTCCCTGCTGTCAGGAAACAGGCTCTTAGACCGAAGCTGACTGAGGCTGGTTTTAAACCAGAGTTTTAGTGTCCTTAAATGCCCTCATCACACGCAGCCTTCTTTGTGAAGTCCTGCTGCTGTAATTCTTCCTGCGTGAGCTGAATGCTACGCTGCGCGAGCGCTACGTGACTGGCCATGTGTCTAGAGCATGGTTTCCGCAGAGATGGAGCAGGGCCAATCAGGGACTAGGATTCTGCTGCTGTCCTTAGAGATGGGTTCACAAGTCCTGGCTCCACACCTGTGTAATCATTCCCCTTCGATGACCTCACCTGAGTGGGTGTGTTTATGGATTCAGCTCTAAAAAGCACTGTACAGTAAAATCATGTTAAATGTTTGCAAGGATGTACAAGCATATAGCTGTACACTTAGCATATCATAATTTTGTTTAGTCTGAACAGGTGTGTGTCATAAATGGGTGAGTGCCATTGGCAAACTGAAAAATAAACATCCATCCATCTATTATCTAATATTACATTCCATGGTATTTGGCTGGTACTTTTATCCAAAACGACTTATAGTCAATTAGACTAAGCAGGGGATAATCCCCCCTGGAACAAGGTGGGGTTAAGGGCCTTGTTCAAGGGCCCAAGAGCTGTGTGGATCTTATCATGGCTACACTGGGGATTGAACCACCAACCTTATAGGCCCCAGTCATGCACCTTAACCAGTATCCTACAGGTAGCCCCATCTAACCTGTGTATTCCTGATTAGGACCATGGGGTGCTGGAGCACCATGGACACGTCACCAATGTATCACAGGGCACAAACCCCATTCACTCACATTCTCAAACTTATGGGTAATTTAGACTTTCCAATTAACCTATACAGATGCTTTGATTTCAGTCAGGAGTTTGTCAAAATTGTCTAAGTTCTTTATTAACAATCTCACAATACAGCAATACAGTTATGTTTGGCAGTATGGCTCAGTTCCATTTCAGTTCAAATTCAACACAGAAAGGCTCTGGTTGGATTCAAGACTAGCAGTCTTCAGTGAGCAGAAATGCAGAAGGATGGTCTTGGCTGGCAAAGTACAGCAGCTTGCATGCATGAGGAATCACCAATGAGTAAGGGGGCCCATTTAAATAGACCACCCGGATATGTGAATGGACTGTGATAGCCAACATTACTAATCAGCTGAGCCATCAATTGATTCAGCCAGAGCAGTTTGACTCTCATTGGCGGAACTTTGCTACACTCTATATAATATGCTCTCATATGTTGTATATAGAAGGACATACCGTATCTTGCTTAAGACAAAACAGCTTAAAACAGCATTCTCCCTCTGAATTTAATTTAAGCCTCAGATTGTACAGCTACAGTGAGCACCATAATTAATTGGACAGTGACATTTTTTGTTATTTTGGTTCTGTACTCTAGCACTATGAAAGGATACAATGACATGAGGTTGAAGTTCAGACTGTCTGCTTTAATTTGTGGGTATTTTGATCAATGTTGCATGAACCATGTAGAAATTATGGAAACTTTTATACACAGCCCCCTCCCCCCATTTTCAGACATCCAAAAATATTGGACAGTTTAACATAATGTACAATAATGTTTTTCATATTTGGTCGCATATCCTTTGCATGCAATGACTGCTTGAAGTGTGCAATACATAGACATCACCATTGTCTTGTTAAGTTTGGAGGCATTTGGTTGTATCTGAGCACATTAATTATTTCTGTAAACTTCAGAACACATCGTTCTACTTCTTCTGCAGTCACGTCATCGATGAAGACACATGAGCCCCTTCCACTGGCAAGCATATAGGCCCAAGCCATAACACGGAGGAGGTATGCTTTGGATCATGGGCATTTCCTTTTTTCGCCACACTTTCCTCTTTCCATCACTCTGGTACATGTCAATCTGTCTCATCTGTCCGCAATACTTTGTTCCAGAACTCTTTTAGGTGCTTTTTAGCAAACTGTAATCACACTTTTTTGTTTTCTAGGGCTTATCAGTGGTTTGTTCCTTGTAGTGTACCCTCTGTAGCCCTGCAGGTGTAGTCTTCTATGTATGGTAGACTGTGACACATCTACAGCTGCTTCCAGGAGAGTGTTTTGATCTTTGTTCACCATAGAGAGAATTCTGTGGTCATCCACTACAGTGGTCTTCATCGGTCTACTTGGTTTTTTGACATCATTAAGTTCACCAGTTGTTTTCTTCTTGTTAACAATGAACCAAACTGTTGACTTGGGCATGCCCGGGGTTTTTGCAATGTTCCCGATTGATTGATTTTCATTTCTGAGCTTAATTTGCATTGGCACAGCTGTCTTCCTCATGTTGTCACACCCCAACAACCATCTCCAAAGGCAATTGCAAAGTCTAGAATCAAGACTAGACATCAACAGCTCTCTTCTGCATTCACACAATTGAATAGAATACACCTGCCTAACGAAAGCAAATTGAACTTATATACTTATATAAATATATATATAAATCTTATATACCTTCAAATGGGGGGACCATGTACAAAAGGTGTTGTCATTTCAAACAATGTGGATGAACATACCCTCCAATTACTGTCAAATGAATTAAGGTGCTCAGTTACTGATCACATTACATTACATTACATTACATTAATGGCATTTGGCAGACGCTCTTATCCAGAGCGACGTACAACAAAGTGCATACCCATAACCAGCGATAAGTGCGCTGAAAGACCCTAGAGGGAAGTACAATTTCAACTGCTACCTGTACAACAAAGATAAGGACCAGGGCCTATTTGAATTATTATTTTTTTTGGCATGGCATGGCATGGCATGGCAGTGTGAATTATGGTTTCTCATTGCCTGCATTTGCTAGTTCCACCAGAGGGAGCTGGCTGGCTGTCTTCAAGGAGATGTTGCAAGGTGCAGGAAATTCCTCCAAGGTAAGTCTAATCTTTCAGGCGAGTGAAGCATTCCTTTGTGTTCACACTGATAATGGTTTCACCTACTTTGGATGATGATGAAGTACAAGGTGTTGTTGATTTCAAGGGCAAAACTCTTGTCATGTCATAATATTTTGACAGATAGGGATAACAGCCCACGTGTCATTTTATTAGGAGGTCTAGAGCATTCTGTACACTACAGGAGGCAGCCCAGATAAACTGAATCCAGTAACAGGTGATACAAGCCCAGCCAGGGGTTGAGCTGGAACCAAAAACCAGGACAGTAATCATACAAACATTGGTGTTTGTGTGTGTGAATGCACCAAAAACTGGGGGGAAACAAATTCAAGTAATTTTGGGAATAGTATTCAAAACTGAGACGGCATTGTTTTACTATTACTTTGTTCCCCCCAGTTCCAAAAGAAGACCCAAAAAGAGCACCCAGTTTTCATCCATTTTCCATAATTCTGGGAGTAGGCAGGCTACAGTTTGCTGTGTGTCAGTATAATATATTCTCTTGATTGCCACACCCAGCAGATCCTGATTGGTTGGTGTGGATTGTCAGTCAGGAATATTGCCTTATTGGCAGGCCCAACAGGGTAACCTGTCCATACTCCTGCTTATTGCCATGGTAACCACCTCTAAGGGATGGCGCGCCCTCAGTTTATCCCTGCGGAATAGCCCCTGGCGTGCTGCTCCTCTGTCTGTGTTTCCAAGACAACAACCGGCGAATAAGCTGCTAATGTAGCCTTGTGTCAAGGAAAATGGATTGGTTGTTGATACGCTCAGAGCTTTGGCTCTTACCAATGGCTTGAGTGTCTTTGTGTGAGCATGTGTGTATGTGTGCTAGTGTGTGTATATGTAGTATGTTTTTGGCAGTGTTGAACTTGATGTTCTTATATAGGGTAAGCCTGGCTGATAAGGTAAGATGTGGGGTCTAATGCTGTCAGCCGCATTCATCTAGGAGCACACTCACATACATTACACCTCCTGTGGTATTTTCATCCACTCTCATATCTAACTGAAAAACTTGATCGAGGCTGTCTGGAATCACCTGGAGAGACAGCCAATTCTGCAGAAGCAAGGTCTCCAACATGTTTGGAAGAACCTAAAGTAAAATTGCACTACAGTGTACCTTAAAGAGGTTTTGTTGATGCAATTTTAAAGGCAAAGGGTGGTCACAACAAAAACTGATTTGATTTAGTTAACTGTTTAATGTTCTTTTTAGGAAATGTTCTGATATTTAGAAACCTTTCATTTCATTATTTTGAAAGCAACTTTGCTTTACAGATTTTTTCTTTTTTACATGTGCCTAATAATTTTCCACAGTACTGTACACTATTTACACAGAGATGATGTGAGCGAGGTTAGTTACTGTTTCTCTCTCTCTCTCTCACACACACACACACACACACACACACACACACACATATGCACACACTGCAGTCTGTAAAAGCAGCATACAACCTGGGCACTCGACTAAGCCTGTCCTTGAAGGGTGGTGAAAGTACTTGACATACAGTAAAATTGGATTTAAGAGACTGATATTTCATTATGTGGTTGTTCCTAAAGGAGTAATACGAGACTACCCCTCCTTCGAGAATTATCCCTGAAAGAGTCAAACATAAAACAGCTTATTATGTTTCCAAATCAATTTCCACCTCTGGGAGGAGACGTGCAGTCATATCTGTCAATCAAAATCAGCTGACCTACCCTACTGTGATACAAGAATAAAAAGTGTTTGTGCTGCATGCAAAATACTGTTAAATTGTCATGTCATAAACACAATTTAAGGTCAGATAAACATGTTGAAATGAATCAGCCCTGTTCCTGGAGCGATCCCAGGACATTACACTGAAAAATGGACTTGTAAGCATGCGGTGACAGACCAGGGGAGGGGTCAGCTGGGATCACGTCCAACGCGCTCCGCTTATGTCTGGTCGCCGGTGACAGAAGGCCGCAGGACAAAACAGGAAGCTGCAGTGAAACGGCCAATCATCCACGAGGAGCACTCAGGCCCAAATACCTGAGAAGTACTCTGAGTACTTTCCATCTATTTGCACAGAATGAAGCCGTGGACTGTTATCTCAAGGATCTGTGCAGGCTGTTCTGCCAAAGACCACATGGATACATTCACAACCAAATATCCAGGTCACGATAACAAGCGGATTACTTAGCTTTGTTTTTGAGTTATGGCAAGAAATGTTTTACTCATATGATAGATGGCTCTGTGCTGGGGTACTTGATGGCTGTGTATTAACAGTGGCTCAGCAGAACAGTGGTCATAATCTAGTGCTCATCATAAGTGAGTCTGGTCTGATGACATGTCTGTTTGTTCTGCTCACAGTATTGGAATAGAGCTTCACCTCTGCATTTTTCTGTTTCTTCTATTTGGCTGCTGAGTCAGTCTGTGTTTATTCTCTCTGATACTAGCAGGCCTCTTACACAATGCATGAGCTCCAGGTTCTATTTTTATTTCCGCAAGTCAGAGCACGGCAGTCTCGCTCACATGATGCCAGCAAACGAAAGATTACCGCACATGACCTGAGACAAAACACGCTAATGTTCAGACACACACACTCTCCCCCTCCTTCTCATTTTATCCTCCTGCAGTCCTGCAGATATAATTGTTTGTTTGGAACCAGAATCTTTTAATCGGTTTTACTCTTTGTTTTGCCTTTTAGTTTATAAACGGCCTTTGCACCAGCCAGTTGGCTACTGCAAATTGTTTAGTGCTCACCCGTTAAATATGTTACTCAGGAGCTTTAGGAGATGAAAAACTTAACTTTAAGCTTTTTAATCCCCACCTGAGCTACAGTCATTAGGTTTTAAAGTCAGTAGTTTAGAATTGTTTAAAGTTCTGAATTGACTCAAACAGTACAAAATGCTGAAAGGCTTGGCAGTCTTCCCGTTGTCAGTTACATTGTGTCTTTTAGTGTGTTTTCTCATGATAGTTGGTAAATACTGTACAGTATGTTATAATCAAAATCTGGGACTACATAAACAAGAATGAATTGTTCTCTACTTTCACAGGCACACGTAATTGCTATGATCAAACTCCTGACTAAACCCGGGCCAACCCCAGGCAAACACAGCCAGGGGAGGTCTGCTGCTGAAACATGAGTCAGGATACTGACTGTCCTGTCTTGGGTGAGCTGCCCCTAACCCCCGGCGGCCCTGTGCTCTCATCCAAACTGCTCCCTGTACTGGCTGCCTTGGGCAATTCCAGGTTGTGTGATTCACTGAAAACCAGGCCTTTCTGGCTTTCCTTCAGGAGTATATTCAGATGTGTGTGTGTGTGTGTGTGTGTATTTCTTGTATTAGTCCGTTTGTGAGAGTGTATGTGCCTGTGCGTGTGTGTGTATTCTACATTTTTACCTTAGCCGTATTATCTCCCAATTCCAAATGTGTGTTTGTGTTCAGTGCAGCATTTGTGAGTGCAAAGACAAACAAGTAACCTCCTCCAGTAACCAGTAAAGCCAGCACTGATCTTACTGCAAATATTACTGTAGATCTTACTGAAAGACCCACCTTACCAGAGAGCAGCACGTAATGTAGCAGCAATTGGCATTCCAGGGGTTTTCCATCTTACAATATGGGTCAGATTCTCAAAGGGAAGTATGACATGTTTCATACAAATCTCCCCTTGCTATTCACTTTCAACCTTTGGAAGTTCCGTCCGGTGAAATTCCTTCCTACCTAGGTCACACTATGGCCATTTGCTGTGTCTGTGTAGACTGTGTGTCTGTGGGTGTATGTGTTTAAGATGTTTAAGCTGTGTGTGTGTGTGTGTGTGTGTGTGTGTGTGTGCATGTTAACATGAGCGTGCTTGGTAATATGGGATATTTTAACCAGTTTTTAATAGAACAGCTATATGGACAGTCTCCCTTGTACCCTCTTGAGACAAATGGCTTTGTTATGCCAAATAAAACCTTACGCAACAAAACTTGGCCCATAAATGAAAAAAAAAAAATTACACTTCGGCACAGCCCAGGCGGGGGATCGAACCGGCAACCCTCCGACGAGCAGTAAGAGCAGTCGTCTGGCAGTTGTACGGTTACCGGTTCTATTCCCGCCCTGGGTGTGTCGAAGTGTCCCTGAGCAAGACAACTTACCCCCAAATGCTCCTGACGAGCTGGTTGGTGCCTTGCATGGCAGCCAATCACCATTGGTGTGCGAGGGTGTGTATGGACAGGTGAATAAGAAGCATCAATTGTACAGCCCTTTGGACAAAGGCGCTATACAAATGCCAACCATTTACCATTTACACCCGGAGTCATGCTGTGATCTCCGCTGTTGATGATGGAAAGTAGAAAAACACGCACTCTCCTGAAAAACCCATGATGTTGCCTGCTGCATAATTTCACACAGCAACTCACAAGCAAAGCCTGCACAGTATGGGTTCATTCTAATCTCTTAGTTTATGAGTCCTTGTGTGACACAGAAAAGAATCGAGGTCTGCCCGTCCAGTACATTCCAATCCATAAAATGCTCCTTGGAAGAAAGAGGAGACTCCAGGAGAAGGCTTTAGTGAGGACAAGAATAATAATGTGTTATTTAGCTGAGGCTTTCATCTGAAATGACTTGCAGTTGATTTGACTAAGCAGGGGACCATCCCCCCTGGGGCGATGCAGGATTATTTGCAATTTTTGCCAACCCCTGTTCATGGCATTGTTGGTGGAATCGGTGTTATTTTTTGCTATTCACCTATGGGTGTTTCATGTTCTGACTCCGTATCCGTCCATTATATTTGTTCATATCAGTGTTTTCCTCAGGTGAGAAATATGCCGCTCAAGTAGCCTACGGCCCAAGATGCACTGCTATAGGCTCATATATACACAGCTCTCGTTTAACAAAGCCCATCTTCACTTAGCAAGTTAGTAACCACCTCCATAGTACCGGTTAAGCCCGATAACGATGGGTTGGTTTTGTAAAGCCAGGTTACGCAGAGAAACCCTGAGTATGTTAAACTCTCTTTGTAGAATTCCCCCTGAGCTTGCATCAACTGATAACACAAATGAACATACAACAGGCACAACATGAACAGATGCAACAACTGACAAACTAGATAAAATTCCAAAAACTTGCTCAATCATTCTTACATGAATGTTCTGTTTATCATGTATAGTCATTTCAAGGTGGTGTCCTGTTTCTACAAAACAAAGGCTGTGGAAGGAGTGTGTTGCCGCCTGCCTGTTCCAAGAAATTATAAACAGGCGATATCAAGTGTATGGCTGGCCATCTACAAAGATCTAGATATCAGTGCTGTGCAATATAAACAAAAGATATCAATGCTGTGGCCACTGATGAGGAGATATCAGTATTCCAGGTGGTCATTTATAAACAGGGGATACAAGCACTGTGGCCATTTAACAGAAAATATTAGTGCGGTAATGGTTCATAAACAGGAGATATCAGCACTATGGCTGGAACCCCTCCCCCTTACGCTGAACAGAGTAAGCATTTGTCTCTAAGTCAGACATATTCCCCCTCACTCCCTGCTGTTGCTCAGAGGTAGAAAAACAGCCTTGGTCGATATATATACTCCCACCAGGGCCGCTCCCACTCCCCACCTCCCATGACCTCTTCTGGAGAGACTCCCAGTCAGTGCTGGCAGCGAGGGGTGTATGTAGTAACCTCTCCTCCAGTTTCCCTGCCAGGGTTCATTCAGTTTGTTCCACTAACACACTCTCCCCTCCCTCCCGCAGCCCGAGCTGAACTCTACAGCCAACTCTCACTCCCAGTCATGGCCACCTGCACCAACAGTTCCTCCAAACTCCTGCACATACATTGGTGCTTTCCATGTAGTCTTATTCTTTCAAATAGAAAATAGAATTGCGTCTACAGTTTATGTCACTTAACAAAAATACATACATGACATTACAGGAAATTTAAAAAGTTTAAAAGGTAGCAAAATAACACAACACACAATTCTCTACGAGTTAATGTTTACAAAAGTAACTGTAAGTCAGGTCATATTTGTTTTTCGATGTTAAGTTCAACGCATCTTAGCAAGCTTTGGAGCTCAAAAGGGTTTTTTACATCCAGCGCTCCCAAAACAGACAGTATGACAGTGGCCAAAGCCACTGTGTCCGTAGAGTGACAGTTTCTCCCATCAGATCTCATGGCATTACACATTGTATTGTGGTGCTTGTCATCCGTAAGGGCTATCTGGATGTGTGATACAAAAAAAAAACATGCTTTGTGGAATTTTGTTTTTGTCTGGTGAAAACACGGGCATCCTTTTTTAAAGTTTGTGCGCAACAAAGAGATGAAACTGCTATCCCTGTTTTTCTCAGGCTCACCTCAAAGTTCCTTGAAGGATGGCTGTTTACAACTCTGTGGAAGGGAGTCATTGGGTTCAAAGCCAAATGGGGGGAGGGGATGCGAGGCAGTCGACAAGTGGCTGCTCCCTGTCTCCCAACACTTGATTTACATGTAATGGGAGAACAAGCCCTTTGTATCATGTTAGGCTTTCCCAGTGTTGCTGCTGCCATAATCACATTTAGTGTGTTTACATTTCCACCAGCTGGTCAAAAGAATAAATATAGATATTTTTCTGAGCACAAACATGGTTCATTCCTCTTCCTCTATCTGCTTGATAGAGGTGTGTAATATTTTAATGCTGAGATGTAATGAGCCTGTGTATGGGGGAGGGGTATCTACTTCAAGCATATAGCCAGAGAAGGAGAATCAAGTGTTGGGATTGTTTTTCATTGCGACATAGGGCTATAGTGGATAATATATTCAATCTATAAGCATTTCATATAGGATTTTCTAAAATAATATGATGGAGCTGATGAAACAACCTAGTGTGGTGCTTCTGGACATTCGGTTTAATTAACTGTTATTTAATTGTATTTATACTGTTGATTAACAAAAGCATGTTGACTATTTAATGCAGCGCTACTCAACTACTCGTCCTGCAGGCCGCAGCGTCTGCAGGTATTCGCTGCACCACCTCATTTCACTCATTATTGTACCTGCTTGGTTCAGATAATAAGCTAATTAGTGAAATCACGTGCTGTAGTGCACGGTTGAAGCAAATACCTGCAGATGCTGCGGCCCACAGGACGTGGAGTTGGGTGGCGCTGATTTAAAGCGTACTGAGCTGGGGGGAAAAAAGCTTTCTATAACGCTTTTGTATATTTCTGCATGTGTTGCAAACTCGTTACAAGCTGTATTATTCTGTTGCATATCATTATTCATAGGTGCGCTTTACCCGTAATCAGACGTAGGCTCACTATTTCGCCAGTTCACTGCCGCGACCTTTCCCCCAGTTTTCATGCCAGCAGTTCAACGGGTTTATTCCAACACCGCTGACTCCCCCGATACGCCCTCCAACAGCCACGCACCCTGTTTCCTCCAATAGCTCTGCGATCACGCACTGATCACGCGGTTTCTTCCATGTCATTGGGCGACGTTCCATCCACGGTCGTTTTTCATTGGTAGCATGTTGCCACCCGCCAGTCTACTCCGAATTTTGTTTTCCTTTTTTTTTCTTTGCACAGCTGAGGTTTGACTCTGTTGGCAAGAGCGAATTTAAATCCATGCTCAGTGTGTACAGAGTGGCTGCGTTGTTGCCGTCTTTGTTCCATTGTTTCCAGATAGATTGAGAGACTGTTTTTCCAAATGCAGACTGTTGCAACGCTTCAGAATTCACAGATCGGAGCTTTACCTTGGGTAAGAACATTTTGAAACATTGTAATTATGTGTATTGTGTACGTCGTTATCGAGGTAACGTTTCAATTGTATGGATATGTATACATGTTATGGTCAATAAGCCATGTAGCAAGCTGCCTAGCTATCGTTTTGCATAACGCATTGTAGTTTTTGGGTGATCAGAAATTGTCTTTCCAGCTGAGTTTTCAGCTAATAATATTTTCACTGGCCAGCAGAATTAGAATGGCTAATGGCAGAACGCTGGATGGCTGTGTTTAGCTCGCTAACCTAAGCTAGCTATTATATTGACTGCTTGACAACATCAGTCTTTAATGATTATGTTAGACAGCGTGCCAGTGTTTAGTATAGCCCCCTAGCAAATTAAGCAAGTTGGCACACACAGTAATGGTTGGAATCGGTCGTTTAGTCTAGCTGGCTAGGCAGCTAGATTTGGGGTTATGTTAGGATAACGGTATTGTCTGTGCCAATTCGTGTATAGCGCAGGATGCATGTAGCACGCTTACTAGCTGAGCTGCTAAGTTAGATAATGTTATTTGATTGCTAGCCTGCTAATTAACCACGACTGTTACCACATGCTGCCCAGCTAACTAGCAACTCTGCTCTTAAAGCGGTTGTTTTAGATTAAATAAAACAATTACCAATTGTGAATGTATTAAAATGAGTATGTTAGAAACAAATTCTCTACCCAGTAAGTTCGTGTTCGCTAACAAATAGGGTTTGTAATAAATCATTATATTACGTTAGACCTGTTGGCTGAGAACCACGAATGTTTGCGCGGTAGTAGTTATCAATAAGATGCTGTCTCACTGTTGACGTCTGAACAAAGACAGACGGATATGCGTAACCGTGTGCTGTTAGTAACATCGGACTTCACCGTACTTTTGGAGAACAGCTAAAAGCATATCATTAATTTTACCTGCAGAGATGTGGCGAACGTTAGTTCTTAAACTTCCTGGTGCATTTTGGTCTGAGTATGGATGTCCCACTGGGCTGTTTGTGAGGGACGTCACTGTTTGTTCTATATTTGGCCGTGGGTGGTTCCCTTGTTCGCAGTTGACAGCTATGCGAGACATGGGTGTAACCGCATAGCGGCTGTTCCGTGGCCGCATTTACCCAGTGTAGTGCCAGGAAAGCTTGAGCACATTTCGCTGTTTGGTAACCGAATTAGCAATACACCACGAGCTACCTAGCATCTCCACTTTATATTTTGTTTATATTGATTTCATTTTGATTTAATTGATTGAATTGTTTAGAAAATGTCCTCGTTTTGATTTGAATAGCGCTCCTGGGCAAAAATGACTATGAAACGCGTAAACACAAATTAACCCTTAACACTACCATTCCGACAATTAGCTAATTATCAGAGATACTATTTAGTTTTTCAGTTCATCAGTTGTGTGAAGTTGGCGCCATAATGTGGTGTTTCCCTCTCTCCCAGTCAGAGCTGACGGACTCCTGCGGGTTGATCATGCACAGGAAGAGGCGGGGCAGTGCGCAATCTTGCCGAAGCCTTCAGGAGCACAATGACCTGGAGGCGGCAGAGGCCCTGGTGTGCATGAGTGCCTGGGGTCATAGGTCGCAGCGGCCCCTCACCCCCACCTCCGACTCCTGCGACTCCCTCCCTCAGCCTGACCCTGCTGAACCCCTCAAGGACTTTGTCTCCTTCTCCTCCTTGGTAAGAACCCCCCACCCAACACCACCAGCTCAGTGGATAGAGCTGATGTTTGATCTGTAAACAGTGTTGGTCTGAGCTGAACAGGTAAAGCCACTGGCAAGGCCCCACAGTGCTTTATCAAGCGTTCATCTGTTTGCAGTAAAAACGCTCAGGGTTTATGGCGGACAGGGTTAGATAACAGAAAGTTCCCGGCACTCGCCACTTTGCCTCCAGCAGTACACTATCTGCTCTGGAACAGCCTTCTGGCTCTGTGAACCGAGTAGCCCCCAGTCAGCTGCCCTTGCTGCCACTTGCAGGTGTGTTATCTGCTGTAAATGTTAGAAAAAAAAAACAAAGGAACTTGAGATAGGGTTGAAGGAACATGACATTAAGGCTGATGTAGGTTTTATCTTGAGTTGCCCTAGTCGGCATGGTGACTGACCATATGTGCTTGTTTTCACTAAGCCTGGTTGGCATGGTGACTGACATTGTGCACTCCCCATATTAATCTCATATGTCAGGCTCATGACCTCATGAGAGTACTGTGAGCCTGACCAGGTTCACACTCTGATGTGAGAGGTCTACCCCATTTCCAGGGATGTTCCAACATCCCCTTTCAGATACTATAGACATGGCTTCTATTTCCATACTGCCCTGGTTGTTATGACAACTGAGGCATGAGTGCTTTTGTAGTCCTAGTTGGTGTGGGGATTGTCAGTGTGGTCTTTGTTGTAGTCCAGACTGGCTTGGAGATTGACCAATGTGTTCTCTCACTCTTCCAGTGTATGACACCGCCTCACAGCCCCAGCTCAGCAGAGACCTCCCCCCTCGCCACCTCCGGCCCCCAGAGCAAGGCACCGCCTCACAGCTGCAAGGGACTCCAGCCCACCCCCTCCCCCCCGCTCGCCGTCCACAGACCGCCCGACGCCCCGCCCTGCCGCGCCATGGCGACCAGCGTCATCCGCCACACGGCCGACAGCTCCCCCTGCCACCACATTCCAACCGTCGCCCGGCCCTGCAACAGCCTCGCGGCCCCTCCCCCGAAAGCACAGGACAACGTCCCGCCCACCCCCCTGTCCCCGCCCCCACCCCCCATAGCCAGCCATCCAATCTTCTGCCAGGTCGTCCCCATGGCAGGCCAACCGGGCGTCATCTCGGCGTTCGTACAAACGCCACTCCAGACTCCGGCGCACAGCATGAAGCCCCTCCTGCCGCAGCCCTTCCTGATGGGCTCCCCGGTGATGCTGGTGGTGCCCCCCTCGTCCGTGTCCCCGGCCCCTCAGTGCACACAGACTGTCGTGACCCTGGGCAGCTCGAAGCTGCTGCCCCTGGCCCCCGCCCCCGTCTACCTGCCCTCGGGACAGAGCAGCGGCGTGCACCTGGACTTCTCCCGCCGGCGCAACTACGTCTGCAACTTCCCCGCCTGCAGGAAGACCTACTTCAAGAGCTCGCATCTCAAAGCACACCTCAGGACACACACGGGTAGGTCTCATTATGAAAAAACTTACTGCAAGCCTTTTTCTGGAGGATGTGTAACGCTTGAACTGAAACTTTTGTTTTCTTGTGTTGAATGCTTTGAAAAGAACAGTCTTAAGCCCCTTTCACACATGGAACCGACAACACTGCCAGGTTCAGTTATTTGGGTTAGGTAGTGGTTTTCCCTTTTCACGCATACACAGCTCCTATGTGGAAAAACACACAACATGACTGTTCCAGATTGACTGCCCTTTGAACCAGTGTAGGACAAACATTAATGTTATGGTTAGTTCCACGGAGATAGATGCCAGGGGGGGGCATGACCTCCCCCCCCATCTTTATGAAACCATTCAATGGTAATGTTAGTGTCCCCTTCAAAAAATCCTAATAAAATCCAGAGCCAATTTTCCATGTAAGACTTTCTGCGAATTTGTCTTTAAAACAGCCAGATATTTGTTTGAATAATAGTTTTTGATGCAAATCCCGCCAACACAACACATTTCACAAATTACAGTTTTATGGGAATTTTCACTGCTTTTGTTCACGCTAGAGCCATTGCGGAAGATTTCACTATATCTTCTGTCCTGCAAATTGGAAGAAAGACTCTGGTTCCTGTTCTCACAAGACAGACACAGAAAATGTGTGGACCCAAGTATGGGTTAAGAGGCATGTGTAAAAGGGGCTGCAGTAGGTATAGTTTGAGAAAGAAATTGGCAATATGAGAAAGTCGCGCAGCTAAATGAGCGCGGCATGATTTTCTTGAGGTGAATGAAGTGAGGGCTGAGCAGGGATTGAACAGCTACTGTTTACACCTGCTGTGGCTAAGTGGTGCCCGTGTAGGAACGGTATGTGACTGGAGCTGTCTCTGTCCCTCAGGTGAGAAGCCCTTCAGCTGCAGCTGGGACGGGTGCGATAAGAAGTTTGCGCGTTCGGACGAGCTGTCCCGCCACCGCCGCACGCACACGGGCGAGAAGAAGTTTGTGTGCCCGGTGTGCGACAGACGCTTCATGCGCAGCGACCACCTGACCAAGCACGCCCGCCGTCACATGTCCACCAAGAAGATCCCCACCTGGCAGACCGAGGTTCGCAACCTCAACAAGATGGCCGCCGTCAAAACGCCAGCACCCGTCAGCATTCTTTTACCTGCCTCAAACTAGTCCCACTACCTTCAACGGGACTCCTCTCACTCAAAAACAAACCTCGGACAAAGGCTATAACACATTTGGGGGGGGGGGAACCACACATGCACTGGACTTGAATATTTCTTTTATGCTCATTTGTACTTTTTGAAAAGGACTTTTTTTGTTTACTATCATGTTTTACAAAATTGTAATGTATGCACTCTTTGCCAAAGCTTTTGAAGTTTGTCAGTTAAGGTCTGTTTTTTCTGTATGTTTATATATTTGTACATATCAATATCTGTTTGAATGTATTGTGTATCCTAAATGGCATTTATTGACAGAATGAAAATGTTATTGATATATGGGAAATACTTAAGTGAACAGTAATCTATACACTGTGATGATAATGTACCATTTCACTGAGTATTATTTAATAAATATTTGTAATAAAAATAGCATGGCATTTTTCATCACTCTCCTAGCCCAAGTTATTTGAATCAACTTTCACAACAGAACCCCACTCACATGGGTCTGCTTTCAAACTC
This sequence comes from Conger conger, assembly GCF_963514075.1. Lineage (NCBI taxonomy): Eukaryota > Metazoa > Chordata > Actinopteri > Anguilliformes > Congridae > Conger > Conger conger. The sequence goes on from NC_083760.1 coordinate 26,146,954, forward strand.
ATTTGGGGGAGGGCAGGTTCCCAGCTCCTGGTTTCCCAGACTACCAGTGTCCTCAAATGTAGGGTTAAGTGAAAAATGAATGTGAAAGTTTGCGATTAAAAGAGGCAAAAATAATAATCAAGGAGGGAATATTTAAATGTACATGAATTATTGCAGAATTGGGGAAATAAAAACGAGCCTATGACAAAACTGTTTCGCTGGTCTGGTCTTTGCGCGTCATTTAAGATAAAGGTCTTCCTTCTAAATTTGCAGAATCGCTGCTGGTCACACCAAACGTGCTGTGCTCAGGAGTTTTACTTCCTCTCAGTAGCTTTTGGTAAACAAAAAAGAAAAGAAACTGCACGCTTGGAGGGCCATAAGAAACCATAAGAGAGTGGGCGGAGGTAGAGCAGCGCAATTACAGACATCCGACCCTTGCGAAAACTATGGTGCTGTGCAATATGACTTTGCGGTTTTCGCTTCCTTAATTCGCGTTTCTCCGTAAATTCGCGTCTGGATAATGCCCATTTCTACACTGCTACCCTTTGGTGCTGATTTCCGGGAGAATTATGCCCGCACGCGGGTATCAGGGAACAGATGCTGCATTCTGGGAGACTCCAGGACAAGTCTCCCCACAAGAGTGTTATAGGACAGGTGGGATGTATTTTGGAGCATTTCCAGAATTTGAGCGTTTGGGAGACTTAAAAACACCAGGGAATGTTTTTAAGGAGGTTTTTAAAAGTAAAAAAACCACGTTACCCGCTGAAATGATCGGCGGTAGCCAATTTACAAAATCACATCAGACCACAACACATCTTACGATTTAGATCCGGTCCCTTCGTGTCAAGCCAATGGATACATAATCACAATACGTTTCATAAATGATGTAACGATTTCACACTGTCCCAGTTTACGGCGATTGTTTTACATTTCTCCACAGTACTGTTTTTTTCGATAAAGTCTCAGGTGTTTACAGTCTCGCGGCACTTATTTCCCATATCCCTCTGACACCCAGTAACAACGCTTTCCCAATCATATTGTAGAAAGGCGGAGCCATAAAGGGGTGTGACCAATCAGGTCTCTTGTTGGATACCCGCCCATTGCCTTACTGACCGACATACAGAGGACGAAAAAAATGCCTGGTGATTACACAGATTGCGCTCTTGTACGCAGCGCGACAGCACCACGGAGTGGTATATGGATGGAAGCGCCACCACAAAATTATACTTCACAGAAGAATGTTTAAACGTGTTTATTTTTGTGCCATACGCATAACACACATAATCAATAATATATTGTTTCCTGCTATTATGATTCAAATACAGTAAATATAATAACTTTTATCTTCAACGGACAAAGGTACAAAACAATAGTAGGCTACAGAAAATTATAACAGATACATTCAGTATACCTACATACTCTTGCAGAAATGTAGGCCTTACATATTAATTGCTTTGTAGCCGCAGGTTATGGGGTGAAGTAATTAGCTACGTCAATTACGTAGTTTGCATATAAGGCAGCCAGAAACCGGCAATGTTTGGGTCCTTGCAACACATCTGGTGAATGTGTTGTGCGTGGAGAGTTGGTTTGTTTTATTTTAAATGTCAATTATTTGCACTGATCCCGTACTGTTACCTGTTGGATGTATGTAGAATTAATTCAGGTAATTTGGGACATCGGGTAATTTGGGACACCTTAAGTATTTTCAGTTTTTCTCCTAATTGTCAGTCAGCATTTTGGAATGGCAGGAGACAGGGTACAATATGTACAGGGACATAGCATTTGGACCTGTTAGTAGTTAAGATGATAAAAATATCATGCATGATACAGCATGTCTTATTATGATGTATATCAAAGTATGGCGTACTAATGCAAAGTTCACATGTAAGGTAATTTGGGACACATGGTTTCAGGTAATTTGGGGCATTAAAAAAGTACTTTGCACAAAGAAAAATAACATAATATGACTGAAATTTGAGTGCTTGTAAATAAATGTCACTCTAATTTTGTGTGTAACATGCTTTTTACCAGAGCCAGAGCAATGGCAGTGGTAGAAGGAGTTTTGGTTTTGAAATGTGATGCTCTACACATTAATTTTTCGGAAATTATTTTTGATGTTGTGTGTGCATATGTGTGAGTGTGTGAGAGAGTTTTCTTAATAAAATGAGCCCATTGCAAGGTATGGGGCAATTTAAGAATGATTTGCATGTTTTTAAGGATTTCCTGAGTATGGGAATTTGGAAATGTCTGATGCTTGAAGAATGCTCTATAAGTTAAGTGAAGTATATTGTGTGATATATATGACATGATATGATGATATGAGCTCATGCTTTTTTCTTCTTGAACTCAATACTGGCTTCTCATTGTGTACAGGTTACAGATTATTGATCTCAAACTAGCATACATTTAGTAAAAGTTGGGCCACACAAGCTTCCACAACGTATTAGACTATTGTTGCTGTTGTTGTTAACAATTAAAATGATTATACATTTAATTGGAAAGCATGTTACATGGAAATAGAAAAATGCAAATAGCAGCAAAAACAATAGAGCAACAAATGGAAAGACACAAAAATGATTTAATAGATTAACTATGAATAAAGAAAATAATTGCTTAGATAAAAATTTGACAGTAACAAACCACTAGTTTGTCCTAGTTAATTTACCAAAATGAACTTAAAACTTAAATATTCCTACAAGCTATTTGATTCTAAATAGATTTTTGTCGGGAACAGTGGTACAACATGATCTGAGCACCCATTTGTTCAAATATGTAAGCCACTACCTCATTTTTTTAATAGTACCCTTAGGATGGAAATAGCACAATTTAAAATTGTTCAGTTTGCAGGAACCATGTCTCAATATTATTTTTACATATATATTTTAGGTTTATAACATCTGGAGAGATGTTAAGGAAGATTTACCCAGACCCAGTATCAGCCCTTAATCTCCCAGAATTACATGCACCAAACTTTAACATGGGTTAATATGCCAAGGTCTTAACTTTTCGTTAAAAATTTTCATCACATTAAACATTAAACTTAGTGTTACTGGGAACTCTGTGCCCAAGTTATTGCTGTTGTTGCTTCTGTTATCGCATATCTTGTATTTAATACAGTGCAGTCTGTAAGTATTTAGATATTGTCACATTTTTTGTTGTTTTCGCTCTGTACCCCAGCAAACAAACAATAGTTATTCCTTATTAGAAATGAGACCTGGCAATTATGGGACTGTAATGTAATGCATTAACACCTTTTTACAGAATAATATAGGATTTAATGGTAGCGAGTGTACAGTGCAGTTTGTATGTATTTGGACTGTGACCCCTCAATTTTAGGGGATCAAAAGTAATTGGACAAACAAACACAAACTGAAATAAGTCATCATATTTAATAATCCTTTGCAATCAATCACTGCCTGAAGTCTATGACCCATAGACATCACCAGATGCTGTGTATCTTCCCTGGTGATGCTCTGCCAGGCCTGTACTGCAGCCCTCTTCAGCTCCTGCTTGTTCTGGTGGCGATTTGGCTTCAGTCTGGTCTTCAACAAGCAAAATGCATGCTCAGAACATTTCACTTTGGCTGTATGTTTTGGATCAGTCTTACACTGCATGATGAAGGATCGTCCAATCAGTTTTGATGCATGGATTGCTTTGTTTGGATCTGAGCAGACAAGATGTTTCTGGAAACTTCAGCATTCATCCTGCTGCTGTCATCAGCAGTGACATAATCAACGAACACAAGAGAGCCAGTTCCAGTGGCAGCCATACATGCCAAAGCCATAACACTACCTCCATCATGTTTGACAGATGAGGCGGTACGCTTTGGATCATGAGCTGTTCCTTTTTTTGCACACACTTTCCCATTTCCATCACTCTCGTGCTGATTCATCTTTGTCTCATCTATCCAGAACTCTAAAGGTTTTTAAATGTAGGTTTTTCCAAACTGTAATCTGGCCATTCTATACTTGAGGCTTGCCACGGGTTTGTATCTTGTGGTGAACTCTTTGAGGTTATGCTAGTGTAGTCTTCTCCTGATGGTCATCTTTGACACATCTACACCTACATCCTGGAGTTCTTGATCAATTGAACAGTTACAAAGGGATTTTTCTTCAGCATTCAAATGATTCTTCTGTCATCCACTATACTGGTCTTCTGTGGTCTACCAGGTTGTGTGTAACTGTTGAGCTCACCAGTGTGTTCTTGCTTCTTAACAATGTACCAAACTGTTTCTTTTGACACACATATTTTTTTGGCTATGTCTCGGAATTATTTATTTTGATCTTTCAGCCTAATGATGGCCTGCTTTACTAGCATTGACACCTCTTTGGTCCTCATGTCGAGAGACAACAACAACAGACTCCAAATGGCACTCCGAGAATCAACTCTAGACCTTGTACTATCTCTTTAATGCATGAACTAACAATTAAAATAGACAACACACCTGTCCAAGAAACATTTGATCAGCCAATTGACTAATACTTTTAGACTGCACTGTACACTTGCTACAATAAAATCCAATATTATTCTGTAAAAAGCTGGTAAAGCTTCACATTACAGTCCCATAATTACCAGACAACAACCAGGTTTCAGTTCCCATAAGGAATAAATACAAAAATGTAGATGATGAGTAAAGTTATGATAATACATCATAATGATAATCCTGGTAATGAAAGTACAATGAGTACTATATAAAGTACTATATAAAGTATGATATAGTTTCTGGAAAATACAAAACAAGAATGGTAAATGAATAGTGATAAGGAACAACCACAACTGTCCACGTGGTGGCAGTGTGGAGTGGGGATGGAATTGGTCTGCACGAGCTGTAAGCAAACTGGCAGCAATGGGAGTACTGAGCCATTCTGCTGCTGCAAATTCCTCTAACAGGAAGGGGGCGCAGAGTGGAGCAATTGTGGGCAGGAAACAGACCTCAAATATACATTCCAACATACCTTCCCCAACCAGGCAAGAAAAACATTCCATCTGTACCCTTAAATGTACCCAACATTTGTCTGTAACAAATAAGGAAAATCTCCTCTGAATTCAGCATATGGAATATATTTCTCCTGAAGCCTTGTACACATTTCCAGCTTCGTAAGAGCAGGCAGAAGTAGTGTCTTATACAGATGTATTATTTATACGTAACCCAACAAAAATATTTTATTTATTTACATTTTCTGAGGTAACATTTGTGGTTCTATTTTACAAAATATATTTGGTTCAAAAAGAAGAACTGAAACTGTCATAAAAATAAAAAAATAATGGCAAGGCTGTTGTTTGCCCCCCAGCAAACAGAAATAACTATTAACATCAACTCTATATGAAAATAAGTAAACATTTACCAGATTAACTTGCGGAAGGGTGACTAGCTCTTGTTAAATATTCCCCCAAGAGTAGCCTAGTCACATTACCATAGCAACGCAGATAGAAAACAGCTTTGTGCCTGTGTTGGTACTTACAGGTGAGTCACAGTAACCAGTGGCAACTGGAACTTTCAGAGTTGCCAGACCTCCACTGACCTGTGACAACGTAGTGCCCTGCACACAAAGCCAACAGCCCAGCTGTGCTCCAGAACTGAAAACTATTTTCATCTGAATATTTCATAATGTGTTTACAGAGGCATAATTAGCTACTTACACAACATTGCCATTTTAATTTACCTGGTAACTTATGTAACTAGGCTATATAATATATTCGTATGTGTGCTTGTTGTGTGCATGCAATCATGAGCACACAAATCTTTAAGCTTTGCAGTTGATCATGATACTCACATATTTCGTTCATTCAAAATGAATAATAAAACGTGTTCACATAAGCTATTGGACAATGCTCGTTTTAGGCACGTGCGCAATGCAGTTTTAAATAATTATATAGTTTAGCCAATAATTATTTCTTCCACAGTACCACTACTCTCCACACGTAGTAATTTCAGCCAGTCCTTAGAAAGTAAAATACAACTGGAGATTGTGAGAGATTTCTCAACTGAATTCCCTTTCGATTGTTTCCATCAAATCCTCTTCGGATCCGTTATACAGGATGACGGGCAGGGTAAGTCCATCAGGCGCGTCACAACAACCGGGGACACTGCGAGCAGAATGAGACAGAGAAACATATTCAAAATCAGTTTATTTGTTGTAATTCTTCCACTGAGGTTTCCTCTTTCTCTCTCCATTGTAATGTATTGTAACATTTGGTGGAACTTTTCAAACAAGTATCTTCCATGAACTGAATGTTCTGTTGAATAAACTTATGTTAATATACAAACCTCATTCAATATAAACACATTAGATATTAGAAAATAACAATGAATTTCGAGGCTATTACGTAAAACTCGTTTTTTGTTTTATTTTAGTCTTTTTTAGAGTTATATTGCCTAAGGTAATATTCTAATGTATTTTAAAATTACTTCTCAGTTCATTGTCTGGCATGTTTGGCTCCGTGTTTAAATATAGATAAGGGTAATTCGATATTATCCAAACAGCAGTCTTGTCACTGAGCCGTAGACAAAGTATGAATAATTAAATGACCAATACTCACAGGGCTGTCTCCTCAGCAAGATCCTGGTCCTCAGATTTGCGAAGTGCCGGTGGGTCCTGGAAACCAGTTGTAGCCTAATTATTCCACATAGCATATCCTTATTGAAATAATTACGTGCAGAAGCAGGCTATCCGATGTTAGCCGGGAGCCTAATCAGGCTACTTAACTTTATCTTGCGAAGAATGTAGTTAGGGTGAATGGGTCCAAAATAGCATTATAGGCTTTAATCTATTGTTGAATAGCAGAGTACTTTAGGGTTTTGTGTTGGGACAGTTAAGTCAAATCGTAGCCTCTTGAACACATAGCCTACATATTAGGCTCCTGCTACAGGGGCACTTCAACAGTCAACCAAAAAATGCCTCTCAAGTTTCCACGGATGAAAGGATGGAAAACACTTTTTTATGTTACATAACTGTATGCCGATCACTCGCGTTGTAGCAGTAACTATGCATCCTATATAGCCATCATTGCGCACTCTGCGACTTAGATTGCATAGCCTACTGAAAATGCCATTTGCCAGGAGCATACCTTACCTGAAACGTTCTGCTGTGGCTTTTGGGGTCATACTGTGTATTTTTCCACGGCTGGGTGATGGTAGTTAGTTCCTTGTCGCTGGCTCTTACAGAACCAGTGTTACTAGAGTGGTGAGTCCTTCCAGGCGGTTCCGAGCTGTGAAACCGATGAGTAGATGTGAGATCGCCACCACACGCTCTGCTGGTGTTACAAAATCCATACGTTTCACTCCTCTCAAAAGACTTCTTCAGTGAGCCCTTTTTGGAATTAAACCGCCTGGTTTCATACTCAGCCATCACTCGATCCAGTTCTACCTCAATATCGTCGTCATCCGCTGAAAATTCGGAGTCGTTTCCTTCACTGTGGCAGTCAGGTCGCGCTCCGCTCCAGGACCGATTGAAGTCGGCCAGTTTCTGAATTTTGAAAGGCTTGAATAAGCCACCGTCTTTCTGATCGCCGTCCTTCTCTGTTTCATACACGTTTACTTCTGTTACAGACGCAGGTGCAACCTTCTTTCCCCTACTACCACCGCTGCCCATGCTGTCTGCGGTAGTACTCTATTCAGGGCACACTAAAATATAAGTAAATGTCACATTTCTGAAAAAAGAAAGGTCTGAAATACTGTCAAATTCCCAAGTTGCCCATACTGACTGCCAGACATCCGGTTGGAGAAGTTAAAATGTAACTTATTTCCAATCACACTGACGTTAGAGCGACTGTCCAGGCACAAGACGGGATAAAGACTCTGTAAAAAGTCTGTAAAAGTTTAACGCATAGTAGACAACAATAGCCCTTCACCGCTGCACGATTTAAAAACTCGAAAATCCCCACGGTCTTTCAGAAAGCCGTGAGAAGTAGAGAGAGAAAGAAACAACTTCTTACTAATTCTTATTATAGCGTTCTTATAAACACATTTCCTCCCCCATAATCAGTGATGGTTCTGAAACTATTTAAATAATAGGTAGGCTACTGGTATAAAATGTCAATGTAACCTAGCTGAAGATGTTCCAGGACGGTCGGACGGACGGTAGAGTGCATCTGCTGCGAGCCGCGACAGGGAAACAGCTGGAAGAGAAGAGCGCGCAGTTACATAATAAATTTACGGCGTCCTGCTGCGAAGACTCCTCCCTCTGTGTTACAAATCTGAAAGGCAGACAACAGAAACTTCCATTCATGTCCCAAAATAACACCTCAGACGGTTTTTGTTTTGTTTTTATTATTGAATGATGTTTGCATTCAGCTGCTTAAACATTTTCCTTATCTGTCAATGCTCAGAGAAGTAGCCAATATTGGACACATCTGGGTAGTCATTCACTCACAGTTGAACATATTCTTGAATTTGAATGTAATTTTCGAATAATAAGTTATTGAATTTGTTACAAATGCGTTATTTTGAGGGAGTAGTAATGGTTATTGAATGAGCGCTGTAACCAAGCGTTGCGGCTATGGGTGACAGCTGTTGTGCAACCTGAATAGAGTAAATAAGGAAAAATATTACAATCCTTTACAGACGAGACGTTTCAGACGAAATCCCAAGAGAGGTAGCTAAGTAGCTATCATATATTTACATTTATTTTTAAGTGATATAGGCCAGTACCGTTACTGCTATACCAAATTAATGGATAGCTACTGTATTTTACTTGCACTATACTGTGATTGTTGCAATCGCCTATTACTGTATCGAACTATACATTACTATAACTATTTTGATACATTTTATATCAGCCAAAATGAGAAGGACATTTGCCCGTCTGTGGCCAGCTAATAGGCTTTATTGGATTTGGTGAGAATAGGAGGGGTGTGTAGTGGCTGTCACGGGCTGCGATGTGTGACTGATCCGGTGGTGAGTGATTAGAGCGCACCGCCGAGTTTCACCAAAGTAGTGCATTCCAGTGCGGGAGCACGGGCATCCTGGAGATGGCCCACAATGCCTTTGTTTAGTCCGCCTGCGCACACAAAGGCCAGCGGGCGCGTTTCTCCGCAGCACCATTCTAACGGAGCGGCCCGAGCATCGAGCTCACTCGCATGGGCTGTTTGCTTACCCTCTGGCGGCCTGCGCAGCGGAATGTGAACAGGGACATCTGGAGTGCGACCCTGCGCGATGACGTCACGCACAACACGTCCTCAAAATCTCTTGCTAACATCCCTCGCGGACAAAGTCCATTGACTCAAAGTGTCAATGCGTCTTTGCAGGGAGCACAAACTGCTGGAGCTGTTATTGTGCTGAATAGTTTACGCACGGCCATTCCTTGGCTATGAGCTCTTTCTTAGTTTCTGCTCTGTTCTCTGTTCTATTTTATTGTTTTTGAATCCTTTTAATAAAATGACAACTGGGAAAGAACAATCCCTTCATTAGTGACCGTCCAAATTCTGTCACACAAATCTTTCCTGCACCACTGCCAATTTTGATGTCAACATTCAATTACCAGTCAGTTAAGAAAGTAAGGACACGAAGTCAGAGGTATACAGTATATAACAAGTGATAATTTTGCTTTGTGATTCTGGCTTGGATTTAAAATGTCCAGCACAAACACTTCTGTAGTATGGGAGTTGCTTTCACTTCAGAAGAGCAGGTTGTGTGTGCGGCTTCCCTGCCCTGAACACTAGCCTAAATTATGCATAGTTTACAACTCATTTTTATTATTCAAATGATTTAAAGTGAATTTACTATAACAGGGAACAGTTATGTTCTCAGCTTACAATAGGCTTTATATCTGCTGTTGCTATGGAACGTTCTCTCCTTTGTAGTCATTACCGCTGTACTCCATAGAGGAGCTCTGAACATCTGGATTTTTTATTCACTGCTCGGGAGGGGCGAGGAGACAAGTTGATGGGGGGAACGGTGGAAGGGGTTGACTTCCTGCCGTTGAAGCTCCAGAGCCTGACAAAACAGCAGCAGCCTTAATGGACTTTAGGCACTAAAAATAACCCTCTCCCCCAGCCTTTTATCAACAGTGGGGAGAACATACTGTTCAAACACTCACTGAAGTATCTTCAACTTAACTTACTCAATAGCTACTTACTCTGCAAATCCAGTACTGCTGAAACAAACATTTAGTCTGCCCCTTGTGTCACACTAAAATAACTGTTGTGTAGTGCAGTGAAAGTAAACATTTAGTTTAGTTTTGGTTCCCTAGCGCACCAGGAAATGTACATGATACATTCCAAAGAAGTTGAACCCTGCTTAAAGATGTCTAGATTTATAAGGGGCCAAAACAGGCAGATCAGCCAAATTCTTGCAAAAAGGTTAGACGAATGCAACTGAGATTTGCTGAATATCATTTGCTCACTAGGAACTTGTTTAATGAAAGGGAACAACCTCTCCCAAGGTCATGTTTTACAAGCCAGCTGCCTGAAAGGGCTGGTAGTTACAGGGGAGCGAGCTGCTTGACATGGATGGCAGTAACTGCAGGAGGATCCCAAATGCTAAAATCCTAGCCGGATCACGAGGAACACAGAGCACCCCTTCCCAAGCCCCCACTCCCAGCACAAGGAAATGAGCTACAGTTATGTTCCACAGAGGCTCACGCACAGGCTCGGAAAGTTGAGTTGTTTGTATAGCTGGAAATTATAGGCCGTTTTAACCAGGAGGAGTGCATGTTCAGATTTCTCACAAAGCCACTGGTCTTATTCCAGTGTTCTGCGGCATCATCTCTGTTCTTACGGCACAGCCAGGAAGCGGGCTAACTCCCTCCTCTCTCCCACCACAGAAAGGGTGAGCCAAGCAAACAGACCTATTCATCAGCTGTGTTTAGACACCAGACAAGGGAGAATCCTGGTCCTCGCATTTAATTTGTAAACAATGGGAGCAAACCCTAGCTCAGCCCCCTGAGGTCTGTTGCAAGTATTGTTCCTGAATAAGATATGAAACGGCATGGAAAATCCCCAAGCTTCACACGGTATTTGCAAAAAAGCTCTCACAGTACCGCAGTTTTAGGAAAAGTTTTGGAACTCAACCCCCCCCCCCCCCCCCCCCCTCCTTCAGTCACTGGAATGCTGTTTTTGTTGAAAGTGCACATTAGTGTTCGTGTGTGCGCACGTGCATGTGAGCATCTGGGGGCGGATTCTGATTGCATTTCCAAGACTGCCTCTTTCCGCTTTTGCAGCTGGACCATAAACACTCCCCTTTGCTTTGTCCACACCGCTGTGATGTTGAAAAACAAAAAGGTCATGTCCACCAGAGCCAATGTTTATAGCGGCAAGTTTACGGTCAGTCTAGAGGACACTGTCTGGTTCTTGAACCCCTGTTTCTGGGTGGGAGTGTGAAGTCCGATAAATACGGAGGAGCCTTATGCCCAGAGTTAACAATGAACAAGCCGACTGCTGAGCTCGAAATAAATTACATGAAAATACACTGAAAATTATCGGAGGAATTCGGCACATAAGCCTTAATCGTTGCGTGATATCCAAATGGTTGCTTGGATCGGAAACAGATTCAGGAAAGATTCTTAATTTCTTTGGCTTGATTCTATTCACCAGTTGAGACTACAGTCTGTGTTCCAGGTTCAATCATGTCCAAGAATCTTGACATCCTCTTCCAGATCTCCAACGTTTGAATACAGACTGCTGGTGATTCAACCTCACAATGGAGTCTCTGTAACTACATTGTGAAGCGTGGTCACATACTATAATGTTGTTATACAAGCTCCTTTGAGGTTATTTTAAGTGCATTTTCTTGCTTTGGACCACAGCCTTGAAGAAAGTACACCAAGTAACTCCAAAGTAGCGTGTACAACAATGCTACACGACTACTTTCATTTACTGGCATAGACTCACAATTAAAAACATATATCTGTTTTTATATCTGGCGGCACGGATGGTGCAGTGGGTAGCACTGCCGCCTCACAGCAAGGAGGTCCTGGGCTCGAATCCCCGTCGGCCGGGGCCTCTCTGTGCGGAGTTTGCATGTTCTCCCCGTGTCTGCGTGGGTTTCCTCCGGGTACTCCGGTTTCCTCCCACAGTCCAAAGACATGCAGGTTAGGCTGATTGGAGAGTCTAAATTGCCCATAGGTATGAGTGTATGAGTGTGTGAGTGAATGGTGTGTGTGCCCTGTGATGGACTGGCGACCTGTCCAGGGTGTATTCCTGCCTTTCGCCCAATGTATGCTGGGATAGGCTCCAGCCCCCCTGCGACCCTGATCAGGATAAGCGGGTTCAGATAATGGATGGATGGATGGATGTTTTTATATCTTATACTTATTGTACTGCTGTATACTCCTTTCCTTGACAGCAGATTTGTTAGAAAGCTTTAGTTGGGTAATCCCTTTTGGAGAGCTTATTGAAAACTTTCGAGAGCTTTATAAAACATTCTCTCATATATGTGAATAAAATAATTAATTTTGTTTTGAAAAAATCTGCTTTGATAGAAAAATAAGCTTTTCTGATCATTCGTGTGTCTGGACTAAAAGATAAGCAGATGTTTTGTATTTGGAGAGATTTGGAGATACTTGAGGACATCTGGGTGCAGTTTTGGAAAATCTTTGCCAAATTGCATACACAAGTTTGTGCACAAATATAAAGGTTTGGGTTGGCCCTTGACTTAGAAATTTAGATATTCAGGGCTAAACTATAAAAAACATTTTTTGGTATTTTAATGTAACTTTTGTGTACACTGTATTTACATGCTCTGACATAAATTTCTTCTTTTCCAATGTATGAATGCCTCTTCTTTAATTTAAATCTTCAACCATGTGTGTGCAGTAAAACACTTTTGAATCAATTTCAACAGTACACATTTGACCATTACAGTGTGCTGGCTTCACAGTGGCTGGTGTGGGGGAATCACTGGGTTTGCATTGGAGGTGCTTGAAAATGCACTTCAAGTAACTCACAGACTACACATGCACATGCATTCATTTTAGTGTATATTCACAATTATATACATAAAAATCCATTTTAATTTAATTTGGGTACATTGCTGCACAAGTTCACATCCAAGAGAGGTGTGGTTTTGACACAGCTATTCTGGTCAAGGGCAAGCAACCACACTACCTGTTAAGGCATGCCTAACATTACCCAAGCTACTTTCAAATGGAAACTGATGCTGCATCTATCCTGACTTTGAAAAAAATGATCCATTATCTAACAAAGAAACAGAGTCACTAAAACTGAAATAATATATCAAAACTCTGGGAAGTGAACTATCCCTTTTTTTTTTAGAATCTACACCTTTAATTAATACCAAATTTGCATAGCATTGAATGTAAATACACTCTTAAAATGGGTGTGATAATATCCAACACACTTTTTGTGTTACTACTTTTGTGTTGCTTTCACAACTTTTCTGTTACAAATATACAATTTATGCGTTACAGAATCTGACACATACTGTGTTGAAAGTAACAAAAAATGTGCAAATGAGCCAGACTGAATCATGCTTTTTAGATCTCGCATCCTGATGTGTTTGTGATGGAAGCGACCAATGACGCGCTGGGAAAACGGCAACCCCGAATGACACTCATTCACCACTCCTGACAAGGTTGCCATGGTTACCTTCCCGTTACCCTTGCGGAGTGCAGCCGGGGTGAGAAGAGACGCTGGGGTCCTGTTCCTCTTTCAGCAGCAGCTTGACTACTGCAGGAAAGGTCAGAGGTTAAATGTAATCTAAATGTACAATCTATTCAGTACTGTAATGCCTGTCACCGATGCTGGACGAAATTCAGGACTTGTTTTCTGCGGTCTCCAAGAAGGAAAAGCCCACAGTTCTGATGCCTGAGAGAGCCTGTGTATCCAGTCCAGGAAGCCAATGACATAAGCTGAACGGTTACAGATTTTGCAGACTTTGCAAACAAACAGCTGGGATGTACTTTTTTAAAGGGACATTTCCCCCCACCAAATAGTAGATTAATTTAATAAAAGAAATTAAGCAAGACTGCAGGGATATCGATAAATATGCTTGTTTGCTGTAAACATGCCCATTTGTAGTCTTTTTGTTGTTATTGCACGAAGCATGCTATTACTGTGGCATTTATTAGCTATGGAACAGGGGGTGGATTTGAAATCACCATGGCAAGACTGACAGGGCCAACTGTTGGTGACTCTGGGATACTGCCATCAGCCACCTCAACACATGCTTCAAATTCAAAGCTTTATTCAGCTTCATAATTGTTTGCTGGGTTCCCCTCTGTTCCATGTTGACTTTATTGAGCCTGTATGGTTTATTGGAACCCATTAAATCCTTTCACAAAAAGTATAAACCCCACCTTGTGGTCCTCTTGGTTGACTCAATTGCACCAGGAAAGAATCGGAATCCAAAACAATTACGTATTTGACCCCGTCTGGTCTGGTCAGGGGGCGGCACGGATGGTGCAGTGGGTAGCACTGCCGCCTCACAGCAAGGAGGTCCTGGGTTCGAATCCCCGTCGGCCGGGGCCTCTCTGTGCAGAGTTTTCATATTCTCCCTGTGTCTGCGTGGGTTTCCTCTGGGTACTCCGGTTTCCTCCCACAGTCCAAAGACATGCATGTTAGGCTGATTGGAGAGTCTAAATTGCCCATAGGTATGAGTGTGTGAGTGAATGGTGTGTGTGCCCTACGATGGACTGGCGACCTGTCCAGGGTGTATTCTTGCCTTTCGCCCAATGTATGCTGGGATAGGCTCCAGCCCCCTGTGACCCTGTTCAGGATAAGCGGGTTCAGATAATGGATGGATGGATGGATGGTCTGGTCAGTCTAACAGTAGAGAACTGGGTGCTCAATTTACATCATAGATGTATTTAATTCTGTCCCTTAGCATATACAGTGCACCCTGCTCTGATCTGGCAGTGAATACTGACCAAAAAAAAGCATTATGGAGCCATTATTGAAAACAACAAACTTCAAACATGATTGAGTAGGTAATATGCCCGCTTGTTTAGATTGCTTGATACATTAACTCACTGTAGAGAATGGTTGTCCGCAGACCTGAACATTATTGGTAGAGCAGAAGCCCCAACATATGTGCGACAGGTACATAACACAGGTGAACATCCTTTCCTGAAAGCATTGGGCTTCTGGACAAATTTAGGATTGGATCCAACTGGCACTTGTATTAGAAAGTGCATTAGTATTCATACTAAAAACCTCCATCACAAAACAAAAGGTGACAAGCACTCTCCATGCAGACCCCTCAACCATGGAACGCACTGTCAGAGAACGGCATCATTTGTTTTTCTTAACGCTATTAACTTGGTATTCTCCTGTGTTTGCATCAAAACTTTCTAACAAACTGTTTTATTCCAAGGATGAAATGACTTTTTTCACATTATTATATTTGGTCAACATTTAAATGAAATGTAGACCGTAAAAGTGGTAAAAAGATGTGCCTGGAGGATCTTCAGTGCAGATGGCAGGTATCCCAGAAAGGTTCAGAATTCCTCCCTTTCCTCAAATAAAACTAAGAGGAAAGTCAGCAGAGGATCCAGCTCTGACACCACAGGTCATTTGGCACAAGGACTGGGGCAGGAATCCACAAAAGCTTCAGTTAAACCGTCACAAACACAAGGGAAAAACAATGTACAACCCAGAAAGCACACGACAGTACTATAGCGACACAGTGCGCCATTTATGTTATGCATACGTCAGGGTTAAATTACCATTTTATGCGAATGGAACTGTGAAAAGATTCGAAGATGACCGCAAGTTACCATTGGCAGTGGGTAAGTAATTATTTTTTAAGACGACCTAAAAACCTGGCGACAAGCGACGCAACCCAATTAAAAGCCATACACATTCGGAGGATTAATAAGTTAATAAAAGTTAATAAAAAAGATTATTGTCATCAGGCACGTGCGTAAGAAACGTGGTGAAAACCTGAGGTCTCACAACGAAAAACTTGACATTGCACTTGTCAACTGCGCTCGCTAAATAATAATAAATAATAAATTGGGCGTAGTCGATCGATTCTTTGATTTGTATCAACACTGATTTGGCACAGACAAGGTCCGCAGCTGATGGTACTTAGCAGAATTAATTGCACTCGTTTCTTAGTGGATCCACCCCTCAGCGTTTGGGTCACCCGTGGAGCAGGTGCAGCATTTCTGGTGACCTTGGTGTCCAAGCCTGCAGTGCGTCACGCCTTCTGCTGAGGCAGGAACGCGCATCATGCGTTGCATAACACGCCTAAGGAAGAAAAGTTATGCAGTAACACAATTTACTAACCATATACGGTTACTGAATTCCTCAGTTTTTTTTTTTTTTAATCCAACAGTTTTAAGAGCTCAATCCATTTCAGTCAAGAAAGGGAAAACGAACACATGGCCTCGTTATTCACGATCTTCAAAACTACATTGACCCCCAACAGTCTACAGATGGCTCCTTAATCATGAAATATGACAGTACATTCTGAGGGCTCCAGTCCAAAAGCTGTTAATCAAACGCTTACGTAATGAACATAAGGCGACGTAAAATGGATGAAAATGCACCCCTTGCTTTCCTACTGTTAAAGTGAAGTCACATAATATGCCTTGCTGAATTGCAAGTACGAGCATAATAGGCAGTATATTTGGTTAAATATGCATAGCTATGCACATACTTAGTTGCGACTATGTACAATTTTGGTAATGAAAAGACATTCTAAGTGCAGGATAGCAGTGCCACCTAGCGCCAGAATTAGACATTGCACATTTTTAGTCGCGGACTAACATAGGGCATGTTGAATTTTGCACAGCTGCATTTGAACAATTATTTGTTTTTATTATGTATTATATCAAAGTGCGTCTGATGTGTGAGCGGCTCTAGCACCATGCCAGTAACTTATTTCACCAGTGTTTTTCCACTAAATGTGTGAACACAAGACTGCAAATATACATACTTTAAATCACTGTCTTGTGGGTTATAAGATGCACGACATGCAGGAGCACAACACGCACAACACGGAGCGGTGTTACAACATGCCCCCACGCATTATATATGACCTATTGTGCTTCTCACCGTCAAACACCTCCACGTATTTCCTCCTCTGCTAGTCCACTGCGCTGAACTGTAACACCGATACTCAAATGTTTTGGCATTCACAATACATTACCTATGAACGTATACGCACTGACTGGTCCAGGCAGTTGTTTGTTTCAAGTAAGGCCGGGGTGTGACTGACAGTTAAGATGGTTGTTGATTTTATAGGCGAGCGTGTATCACACTACACCAAATACATTTCCCAGGTTGACGCACCCACAAAATGGGTATAAGATGCTAGTTACACAAAGCTAAAACATTTAAACTCAACAGCCAATTCAAGCTATTGACTGAAATTGGCTACTGAAACTGTCACATGTCCAAGGAAGATGGATAATATTAAAATTATAGCAAAGCAAAATTATAATCAACAAAATGACAAAAAAAACAAAACATGGAGATGTTCCAATGGGTCCACAAAAAGCAGGCATGATTGAATTGATTGTGATAGGATCTAAAGCACAACATGTTCTCAGGACTGAGAATAAGCAGGGTTACAGTAGCAACCTGCTACAGATCCAGCACCACTGCAAGTAATCACAGATTACCCTCAATCCACCAGGGGGAGCCAGAGCTCTTACAGAAGTCTATAAATCGTGACCTTTTATAAGGGAATTATAAGGTCCTATCTGCATTCGGAGTGGTTTTGAGAGAGCTTTCAAAGATTTCACATTACACAGCAATTCAGGAATTCAGGGCAGTTCTTCATAGATCAAAACGCTAGACACCCTAAAAGAACTCAATGTAAAATATCAAAATCCTATCAAATGGCCTTACAAACAACATATTTATGACACCAACTCATTTTTGTCAAAATGTCAGTTAGAACCTTAAAACATAAAACTCAAAATGGCAGCAGCGCACACACAGACGCACACACTCACAGCTACGGCGCACACTCCCAGTGAAAAGTAGTATTTTTATTAATATCCACAGGAAACATAACTGGAAGAAAAAAAAAAAAAAAAGAAAAAAAAAAAACCTTGGTATGACAACACAACAGCGCACCTTTCGACGTGAAACCGAAACAGAATCGAACGGTGCGGCGACGTGATCGTACGGCCTGAGGGTGAACGCATCGTCCGTGAGCGAGCGGGCGGGTCGAGGCAGCGTCTCTTTACAAAAGGGTTCCGCCCGACTCCAGCCAGAGGTGGAAAATAAAAAAGAAATAAAGAAAAAAAAAAAAAAAAAAAGCAGCATTCTTCTTCTCTGGTTTCCGGTTCCCGCGGGTCCTCCCAACGGGACCGCGGCCGCGCGTGTCCGTGAAACGGGCTGAAGCGTTCTCTGTGTTTCGTTTATTTTTATTTTTTTTGCGAGGAGGCTGTTTTGAGAGGCAGCTTTGGCAGGGGGAAGCCGGCAGGGCGTGATTTGGTGGGGGGTGTCCGGGGTCGGGGGGGGTCAGACAGAGCTCAGCTTGACCAGCCCTCTCACAGAGTCCTCGTGCAGGGAGTCCTGGCTGGCCGGGCTGTAGAAGGGCAGGGTGTGGCTGTGGGCCAGGGGGGGCCCGGAGCAGGGCAGCATGCCCGGCGGGGAGGGGGCCTCGTCGGGGGTGAGGAAGTGGTGGTGCGCCGGCGCCCCCTCCTGGTGTGGAGGCAGCAGGTCGGGCTCACAGCTCAGGTTGGGCGTGGAGGTGGGAGGGGTCGGCTGGCCCAGGGGGAGGAGGGCGCAGGGGGCCTGCGGGGGGGCGTCCCCGGTCGCCATGATGACGGGCTCGCCCTGCAGCAGGGGCGTGGCTGCCGCCTGCAAAACGAATTTGGTGCTCTGAATGCATTGGTCCTGATCACACTGCAACGGGAGAGGAGGTCAGGTAAGGGAGGGGTTAATATCAGTAATGAGCAGGGTAAGGGGAGGGTGTGGGGGGGTTAATATCAGTAATGAGCAGGGTAAGGGGTGGATGTGTGGGGGGGTTAATATCAGTAATGAGCAGGGTAAGGGGTGGATGCGTGGGGGGGTTAATACCAGTAATGAGCAGGGTAAGGGGAGGGTGTGGGGGGGTTAATATCAGTAATGAGCAGGGTAAGGGGAGGGTGTGGGGGGGGTTAATATCAGTAATGAGCAGGGCAAGGGGAGGGTGTGGGGGGTTAATATCAGTAATGAGCAGGGCAAGGGGAGGGTGTGGGGGGTTAATACCAGTAATGAGCAGGGTAAGGGGTGGGTGCGGGGGGTTAATACCAGTAATGAGCAGGGTAAGGGGAGGGTGTGGGGGGGTTAATACCAGTAATGAGCAGGGTAAGGGGTGGGTGTGGGGGGGTTAATACCAGTAATGAGCAGGGTAAGGGGTGGGTGTGGGGGGGTTAATATCAGTAATGAGCAGGGTAAGGGGTGGAGCGCCATTAAACCAGCAAGGGCGTTTCAGGATTTTCAACTACTTCTGCTCTTAATTATTAAATTAGCTCAATCATACTGCATCTTGGTCATTTGTATCAGCAGCAGCTACAGTCACAGACTGCAGGTGTATCCTAAAGATTTCACTGTGATCCGGTACAGGAGTGAACCAGTGTAGTTTACAGAGCGGAGAGAAAACTAAAATAAAGGTAACTGGTCGGAATAAAAACCAGCACGTAGATCGGCCCTCCAGGATAGGAGTTGTGTACCCCTGAATTAAATGCTTCCCCTGTTTTATAGTGATGGTGCGAAACCGTACTCTGCTCAGAGGAAACGGGAGTGGTGTTGTTGGACAGCTATATGAACTGTACGGAGTATGAAATAATGCACATCTTAAACATTCTAAACGTATATTAACACCTCACACCTTATAGGGTCAATAAGAAAGCAGGTATGGTTCTGCAGGTAAAGCTTCTATCGTGTGTGTGTGTATGTACGTGTGTGTGTGTGTGTGTGTGTGTATGTGTGTGTGTGTGTGTGTATGTGTGTGTGTGTGTGTGTGTGTGTGTGTGCGTACAAACAAAGCTGTAGCCCTTCATTAAAGGAACAGTTCACTTTCTGGGGTTTTTCCATTTTAGAGTATGCTTTCAATTTGTCCAATACATTTATGTGTGCAATGAAATGCATCAAAAAAATTCACAGGCGTTCCTGACAACCTGATGCATTTACAATGGGTTGGAATAGGGCAGTCAGGGGCTTTGTGGTCGGAAGCAAGCAAAATACACTTGGGTAACACCCAGGAAGTGAATCATTTTAATCACTTACCGCATTTAGGAATTTGGCAAAAATCAGGCAAAAATCTAATGATACCACAGCCCCATGTGCTGAGATTTCATGTTTGTGCCAGTGTGGCAGGAGGTTTAAAATAGAACCGTCTCCTCCTCTTTCAGGAGCTAAGGAGTCGTGATAGTGCACATACTAATTAAAGCTGTATGTAGGACTGAATTAATTATTGGGTGAATGCACATTTAACACATCCACACAAGCATGATGAGTGAACTAAAACCCTTCTGAAACTAAACGGACTAAAACCCTGCACATTCTGACGAGTCACAAGATGAGTGAACTCACTGCTGACTAAAACCCTTCTGAAACTAAACACACCAAAACCCTGCACATTCTCACGAATCATACACTGGGAAGGTCAATTTTTCATTCCACATTGGAAAGGACAGTGGAAAGGACTGCCTCCTAGAGTATTTAGTCCACTTGCTTGTGGTTAAACCAGGGGTCTGCAGCTGTGGTCCTAAAGAACTGCAGGACACAACCACAACCACAACCCCACACACACACACACACACACACACACACACACACACACACACACACACACACACACACACACACACACACACACACACACACACACACGGGGCTGGCATTGATAGTCAGGCACGGAGACGGAGAACCGCAGGGGGCTCGCACCATGTGATTCTGGGACTGTGTGGACCCGTACATGGTGATCCCGTTGGTGGGCGGGGCTGCCTGCGGCGCGTCTGGTTGGACGAAGCCCCGTCTGTCAAGTAGGCTGAGCGGGTGTAGATGACACAAAAACCGGGGTTACTTTAATGACATCACACGGGACTTTGGGCTGGCCTGGTGCTCGTTTAAAGCGCTTATCCTTACTGTGGGCTGGAAGCTGCACAACACATCTGTATAGAACATGCTGAGAAAGTTGGATCATTACAGTAGGTAATAATTTAGGATTCAAATACTTCTCCATGCTTTACTGAGCTTGTGCAGTATATTGGAACCTATGAAATACTCTCAAAGGGACTTACGGTCCTCCTGGTTGGCTCAATGGCACCAGACACGATGCACAAGGAGTATTGAGCACAAAAAAGTATTTGAGTCAAAAACAGTTACGTATTTGACCCAAGTGTGGTGCAATATGATCTATCCAAGTAGTCCGTGCAGCGCTGACCCAAATACAAACTCAAAAGACTCAAGTTTCAAGACCAGAGGCCTCATTTATCAACGAAGCAGAATTCATTCTCAGTTCCACGCCATCATATTTTATCTTGACGTGGACATTTGCAAATCTTGTAATCAATCACTATAAAGTTGCATTGCAAGCCAGAAACAAATTGTGAAATATGAGACTGGGTTACATTGTTGATTTGCCTACAGTCGCCAAAATGCCACTCGAAAACAAACTGGTCCAACAGTGGTGATAAACTACCGTTGGACCAGTTTGTTTTCGGTTAGCACGTTAGCGACAATGGGCAAATGCGAGGCTCGACATCCAGAGTTGCAGCGGACACCCTGGCCGTGACCAACCTGGGTGGAAGAGGCCCACACAAGGCCGCACAGCAGTTGGTGACGATGTTTCCGTAGCTGTACGGGTTGTAGTTGTCCTTCCCCCTTTTAGACGACCATGACCCTTTAATCTGGAGAGAGCGGGTGACAGGAAGGAAGCTGTGTGAGTAGGCGGAAACTCCAGCAGATAAAAAGAAAACCCGCAGTAGAGATCCTCAACGAGGTAGATGAAAACACTTCAGATTATTCATGAACAGCATGAATCACTAAAGGCTATGCCATCATACGGATTTTACAATGGAGACAATACCTGCAGGTTTTATGAGTAGCCCAGGTTTAGTGACTGATAACAGCAGCACCAAAATAAACAGACCACACTTTCGCAGCAGGGATATGGAGGTGTACTCACATTCGCTATTATGGCAGGGCTGCCCAACCCTGTTCCTGGAGTTCTATAGCCCACTAGGCTTTCTATTCAACCCTAATTTGGCAAACCTGCTTCTACTAATTAGCAGCTCAGAGACCTCTAGCTGTTGAACGAGGTGTGCCTTGTTAGGTTTGGAGTGAAAAGAGTGTTGCCACTCATATACCCATAGACTGTTGGGAGTGCAACGCTCTTTGAAATGTGTGTGTGTTCACATCCTCATTAGAGGGATATGCATAATATGGCTGTCCTAAATGTCCTTATTAGCGGTTAATGCTCCTTAACATTGGTGCGTACGCGCCACCTCATTGGTGCTAAATTAATGCTTGGGAATGTGGGTGGGTACTCACGTCTTCATTAGTGGTCTGGTTGGAGCTGATTAAGTAGGTGTGGAATCCAGACAGGCCCACTATGGACCACACCGAGAAGAAGCACACAACCACCTCGAGCACAGTACCGGCGGTCAAGGAACACAACCACATCACTACCGGCCCAACACAAATACATGGCTCCGCACTGCGGTTAAACAGCTTCAATGACATGAAAGAAAGCAGTGTTTGGCCTGGTAATTATGGTGGACAAGTACAACGTATGCACTGATATTCATACACACGCACATACACACACAGACGCTCACACACGTGTAAAAAGGATATCTTGCAGGACTGTCTTTGAGTGCGTTGAGGAACCCAGAGCGGTGAGACCCTGTCAGAAAGACACAAGGTTAGACATGAACACTTACAGACACTCATAAGCACAGTAAGCCTCGTGAAAAGGGTGGGGCAGGAACAGAATGGGGAGGGGTGGTACAGTAGAGCAGAGGGGCAGGAAGTGGAAAGACTTGATGCTGCAAACATTCATGTACAATCTGAGTCAAGGGCCTTTTCTCTCGTCTCGCTGTAGAGCAGACACTAATGAATGTGTATACTAAACAGCAGCCTCCCCAATGCCCAGGGGGAGATTTCTCAGTCACGGGGTTGGATTTCAACTGCAAGGAATAAAAAAAGGCAAGACACCTGCTCAAATCTCGAGGGCCACCCACTATTCAGCCAAGACCGAATCATGTCCCAAGAGGAGAGCCGCCGCTAACGGTCGAGACTAATGAGACTGGCCGCGGGGGAGGTGGCCGTACTTACTGAGGATGATGTGCGTGATGACGAAGGCGAAGATGAAGACTGTGAGGAAGGACAGCGACAGGATGAACATGTAGAAGAAGCGGTAGTTCCTCTTCCCAACGCAGTTGCCCACCCAGGGGCAGTGGTGGTCAAACCTCTCTGTGGAGATGGAGGTGGGGGGGGGGGGAGACAAAGAGAGAGGAAGGAGCAGTCAGAGAGACGGCGCATATTCAGAGAGGAAACGGCGAACACAAGGGGCCCCCCCTCAAACACACTTGCCGGCTCGGCAACTGTAGAAGGCAACTGTAGAAGGCAACAGCTGCGGCTTGCAAGAGACCCTTATACCCCCCTGCTGCTAGAATACAATAGAATACAGAGAATACAATGCCCAATCCTGGTCCTGGAGACCTACCTTCCTGAAGTTTTTCCATTTCAACCATAATTTGGCACACCTGATTCTACTAATGAGCATCTGAAGTACCCAGGTTTGTAGGGTTGGAGTGAAGACCTACAAGATGGCAGATCTCCAGGAAGAGGGTTAGGCAGCTCTGCTCTAAGCACTGCTTTAGGAAGGATTATAAATATGGACCCAAGTTTTATTTACACTAAACTAGTAAAAGCCCAAGCAGGAAGTTCATCGGGGGCATTCACGCACACACGCTCACCCACACAGTTGTCACAGAGGCTGCAGTGGGACGCTCGAGGCGGCCTGAAGATCTTGCAGGTGAAGCAGTACTTCAGCTTCACCGTCTGCCCGTTGATGATCACCTCTCTCGTCCTGGGGGGCGGCCGGTACCCCCCCGAACTCGAGCCGTTGGCCATATCTGCGTGGGAGAGAGAGGAAAGGCAAATTTAATCGGTTTAGATGAAGAGCACAGAGGAGGTTTTCTGTATTTACACAGTAAACTCCACCGTGCACACAGGCCTGCCGTGTTTACACACTGAACTCCGTTTGGCGCTGGACATCAGGAGAACAACGTTACCCTCCTGAAGGCTGGCTTCCTGCTGTCCGATAGGTCCTAGCAAAATTCGGCCAGCATTCTTTAATGGGCCATTGTGCTTTATGTGAAGCAGTAACTGACCATTGGCTGTCTAACAAAAAATATCATCTCCAGCATTAAACTGGAGGCTACCTATCAGAAGACCTCGTGCATCACAAATGCTTTCAACTGTACACTGTCGATGAACTGCAATTATAGAAGAACACTTCAGCAAAGGAATTTGAACAGTCTTCTGGAGTACTCTGTGGTGTTAGCTCAGTTCAGTCCTAAATTTTCAATTATGTAGCCTACTTTGTTCTGGGCGCAGATAATTCTTCCTTTTCACCGATTTATCTGTCATTAGGAGACAGGCTGTTATTACGGGGTGCTCATCCACCTATTACAGAGCGAGTGGAGGCACCTTCAATGTCAGCCAAACTTTCCTCACTACCCATTAGAGTGTGAAGAGAGAATCCTCTCCCTCGGGCAGAGAGGGCGGGGGAGGGCAGGGTGGACGTGCCAGAGAACAAAGCGGTGTGTGGGAAAACAGTCCCCTGCAGGCCTGCACCTCGAGGCCTTCTTTCAGAGAAGAAAAAGCTAAACGTGACCTTGGAATTAAAAGGTTCTACAGAGCGGCTTTGAGATACTGAGCTTCAGAGATTTCGAAGCGAACAGGCTCCAAACAGATACGGCCTTTTAAATCTAGCATTTATTCATACTTTTAAACTGTAATTTTGAGTAAAACTTCACACATATTTACTGCTCAATATAACATATTCATGACACAAATTTTTGTCAAAAATGTCACTTAGAAGCTTATAATTCGAAGGTCTCGTAAAGTCAAAAGGGATTCCTCAAAAGCCGCAGGTCTTCATGACAGAATAGGAACGGGGTCGCCAATTCTTCTCTGAAAGGACTCCAGGTACGCAACGTGGACACTTTGGTGAAGTTCTTCCCATCAATAATCTGGCTGGCAAGCATTAACCTTAATTCTAATAATAACAACCTTAACAGTGACAGCGCAACAATGGCTCAGGCGCCGAGCAAGTGCGGATCCTTCTGGAAGCGGAGGCGACAAGACGAGATTTAAAAAGGTTGCGAGAACAGGAAAATTGGCGGGCACAGCGTGCTATTTCAGTCATGCAGAGAGACTGGGCCAAATAATATTACCAATATGGGAGCATTATGAAATGAGATTAACACAGTCGTACAGAGACCGGGCTACATAATAATATTCATAAACTGACCCACGGTGTGAGAGAAACCGCTGGAACAGGCTCCACGGTGTCCAAGGACACGCCACCGACTGCGAAGGTTCCTGAAAGCGACAGCAGCCAAAAAGGGCCTCGGGCATCCGCCAACCTCTGCCCGCTTCCTGTCACGGCGACTTTGCTTCCCCCGGCTTCCTGCGCCGCCCAGCTGAGCCCCCCGCTCCGGGTTCCTCGCGACCGGTCAGCCCGGACGCCGCGGCCAGACGGATTACATAACGGCTGGCACTCTTGCCCTAATGCTGCACGCGAACTTGCTCCAGGGGAGGAGGAGGAGGAGGAGGAGGAGGCGACTTGAAAGTCACGGAGATTACGGGCTTACGCCTCCCCTTCGATGGACCGGCAGGGAGAAAATGAAGACGTGCGAGATTAAAGCGTCCTCTGCCAAAAGCGGACAACCGAAGGCGGTTAATTTGCACCGTCGGCGCGGAGGGAGGATCTCGCGCCTCTGCCCCGGATTGAACCTCGCGACCTGCGGGCCCGAAACGAAATTCCTCACGACCGGGCGCTTCGCGGTGGGAACGAGGTCATTACTCAGACATGCTGAGCACACACACAGCCCGAGACTTTTCCTCAAATCACATTAATGGAGGGTATCCAGCTCATTTACATAATTAGTTGACACAATGGCCCCCTTCTCCCGTCCTTTTAACATTCATTGTCATTACTGTGTGGGTTTAATGGCAATCCTATCAACTCTAAAGACCCAGCCAGACGGAGAATAATGACTATAAACCACACAATGGCAAACTCCCGTCGAGTGATTGTTTAAACAACAATGATAATGACCTGCCATTGGATAGCAATCACGTAACCATAAAGATAAGCCATGGGTTGGCTAACAGTTACAAAGGAGTATCTTTTGATTCAACACACCTTTAAGGGAACACCTCCATGTTCGTGACCATCATTAAAAAAAAGACTTCTATTTAAAAAATGCATTTAAATCTGGTGAGTCAGTCATCATTCTAGTCCTTACTACAGTAATTTCCCAAAACAGGTTTCCAGTGTCCTAAATTTGTCTTTTCCTTAGTTTTAGGTGACAGCAAATGACCACACAGCTAATATGAAAGGGCACTTAAGTAAAATAAAAATGGTGAGTACGCTTTGAGTTATGAAATGAATGACTGCACATTTCAAAACATGCATATTAACCCACCCCACAGACAAGCAGGTTACTGGCGGTTCAAAGGTTCTCTCAAACAGCCCTAAATATTAAAGGGGAGTTCACCCACAAATTAAATTAAAGTAGGTTTCCACTTTACTTTACCATCTATCCATCTGCATAGTTCGGCATGATACAAGTCTTGTTGATGCAGTTCACCTTGATAAAACATATATCGTAGACCCATATTTTTGTGGCCCTCAATGCACCAAACATTTGAGAAACTCAACAGCAGTCTTTCCAAATGAAATTCCATGGTTACTGACGAACATCAACAGAGCTGAATTTCTGCACCTAACAACTGAACAAGTAAATCTATTCAAAGTACGCCAACAGTGTAAATCCGAGCGAAATCCCATGCCGGCAGACTAGTTGCTATATTGAAACTACAACAAACAGTCACATTCTGGGAACATCATGTTTCAGTTCCCCTCCATGAGACTTTGCTCGTATATACACAGTTGACATACTTTAGGTACTCTTCAGAAAATTCCTGGTTAAAACAACTTTTGGAAAATACCACTTGACACTTAACTAAACCAGAATTGTAGTGGTCTGTTCAGAAACAAAGTGGCAGGAAAACTCACAATGTGGAAATCACGTGACCTGTATCCTCCAAATCCAGTTTCCACCACTCTTTTAGCGGTCATTGCCAGTAAGTGCCTCAGTCAAAGCACACGTCTCAGCAAATGTCATATTTCTGTTCAATTTTAATTTTATAAAGCCCTGTGTGAGTTACCTGTGGAAACAACACCCACACAATTCTGACACAAATAAAGTCCCTTACTGCTACATGCCTTATAGGCCACCGCTATACTAATTATATAGGTCCCTTCACTGCTCCATTTGCCTTATGGGCTCTTCCTCTATGAAGACATGGCCACCACCAACTGCATGTCACCTAAGCCACATCATTGAGGGAGAAATCATCCTGCCCACCACATAACCAGCATTATTCAGTTACACCAACACACAACTGATCCATCACAGAAGCACCAACACACTCTTACTGATACATCACAGAACTAAGACACTCTTACTGATACATCACAGAACTAAGACACTCTTACTGATGCATCACAGAACTAACACACTCTTACTGATACATCACAGAACTAAGACACTCTTACTGATGCATCACAGAACTAACACACTCTTACTGATACATCACAGAACTAACACACTTTTACTGATGCATCACAGAACTTACACACTCTTACTGATCGCTCACAGACCTAACACACTCTTACTGATCCATCACAGAACCAACACACTCTTACTGATCCATCACAGAAGCACCAACACACTCTTACTGATCCATCACAGAAGCACCAACACACTCTTACTGATACATCACAGAACAAACACACTCTTACTGATCCATCACAGAACCAACACACTCTTACTGATCCTTCACAGAACTAACACACTCTTACTGATTCATCACAGAACAAACACACTCTTACTGATCCATCACAGAAACAACACACTCTTACTGATCCATCACAGAACCAACACACTCTTACTGATCCATCACAGAACTAACACACTCTTACTGATACATCACAGAACTAAGACACTCTTACTGATCCATCACAGAACTAACACACTCTTACTGATACATCACAGAAGCACCAACACACTCTTACTGATACATCACAGAACTAACACACTTTTACTGATGCATCACAGAACTTACACACTCTTACTGATCCATCACAGAACCAACACACTCTTACTGATCCATCACAGAAGCACCAACACACTCTTACTGATACATCACAGAACTAACACACTCTTACTGATTCATCACAGAACAAACACACTCTTACTGATCCATCACAGAACCAACACACTCTTACTAATCCATCACAGAACCAACACACTCTTACTGATCCATCACAGAAGCACCAACACACTCTTACTGATCACTCACAGAACTAACACATTCTTACGGATTCATCACAGAACCAACACACTCTTACTGATCCATCACAGAAGCACCAACACACTCTTACTGATCCTTCACAGAACTAACACACTCTTACTGATTCATCACAGAACAAACACACTCTTACTGGTCCATCACAGAACCAACACACTCTTACTGATCCATCATAGAACCAACACACTCTTACTGATCCATCACAGAAGCACCAACACACTCTTACTGATCCATCACAGAACCAACACACTCTTACTCATCCATCACAGAAGCACCAACACACTCTTACTGACACATCACAGAACTAACACATTCTTACTGATCCATCACAGAAGAACCAACACACTCTTACTGATCCATCACAGAACTAACACACTTTTACTGATGCATCACAGAAACAACACACTCTTACTGATCCATCACAGAACCAACACACTCTTACTGATCCATCACAGAACTAACACACTCTTACTGATACATCACAGAACTAAGACACTCTTACTGATCCATCACAGAACTAACACATTCTTACTGATCCATCACAGAAGCACCAACACACTCTTACTGATACATCACAGAACTAACACACTTTTACTGATGCATCACAGAACTTACACACTCTTACTGATCCATCACAGAACCAACACACTCTTACTGATCCATCACAGAAGCACCAACACACTCTTACTGATACATCACAGAACTAACACACTCTTACTGATTCATCACAGAACAAACACACTCTTACTGATCCATCACAGAACCAACACACTCTTACTAATCCATCACAGAACCAACACACTCTTACTGATCCATCACAGAAGCACCAACACACTCTTACTGATCACTCACAGAACTAACACATTCTTACGGATTCATCACAGAACCAACACACTCTTACTGATCCATCACAGAAGCACCAACACACTCTTACTGATCCTTCACAGAACTAACACACTCTTACTGATTCATCACAGAACAAACACACTCTTACTGGTCCATCACAGAACCAACACACTCTTACTGATCCATCATAGAACCAACACACTCTTACTGATCCATCACAGAAGCACCAACACACTCTTACTGATCCATCACAGAACCAACACACTCTTACTCATCCATCACAGAAGCACCAACACACTCTTACTGACACATCACAGAACTAACACATTCTTACTGATCCATCACAGAAGAACCAACACACTCTTACTGATCCATCACAGAACTTACACACTCTTACTGATCACTCACAGAACTAACACACTCTTACTGATGCCTCACAAAAGAAGTAAAACACTCTTTCTGATCCATCACAGAACCATACACCATACACTGACCTATAACAGAAGCACCAACAAACTCCTACTGATCCGCAATACTGCCAAAAAAACAAACAAAAAAACCCTCCACAAAATCAATAACAGCCGAGAACCTGAGACCAAGTGCACTCGTGCACTATAAACATCATTACTAATTCATGAGGATGATGGGAACCCGTGGCCCACTTAGTGTTACTAAATGCAAGCCATGGGACTTGAAGAAAGGAAGAAACGGAGAGAGCAGTCACTCCAGTGCTCCAGCTGGTCTACACCAAAACACAATTGCGCAGGACACCACAGACAATGTCAACCACAGAAAGACTAAAATGAAAAAAATTAAATAAAGAGAAAGAAACATTATGGAGGATGGGCTCCCCCCCCCAAATTTCTTCCAATCTGCCCCAGCCAGGGAGTTTTTCCTTGCCACCATCTCCCTAGGCTTGCTATTGTGGGGGTTTTAGCCAGGGTGCACTGTCAAGCGCAGTGTGACAAATGTTTGTGAAACACGCTATACAAATAAAACTTTATTTGTGCTGTGGACATAATGGGCCCTGTGCAGAGACAACCGCCTGACAGCGTGAGGAGGCAGTCGAGATGTCACGCACTTGCCCGCACACTCACCCCAGTGTGTGCTCCGGCTGGTACAAGCCCAGGCAGTTCCTTTAAGACCCATGTGACAGCTCGTACACGCGCGCACGCACGCACGCACGCACGCACGCACGCACGCACGCACGCACGCACGCACGCACGCACGCACGCACGCACACACACACACACTTTTATTCATTAAAATACAGTTTACTGTATGAGGAGAAGTTGCATGCTGGAACAACATTACCCAGAATGACCTTATCATCATCCCTTTACACAGCACCTACTGACCATAAAACACAATAAACACAGCAAAATACACAAACCCTGACACTCCTGAGGTAGAGACATGCTGCAGCAGAGCCAGCATTTTTCCCTATAAAGCACTAAAAAAGCATGTCAGTTTCTATGAATACGAGACTATTAATACAACAAAGCACCATCACAGTTTGACAAAGGCAAACACCTTAGCCCTTTTTTTAGCCGTTAAGAACACAAGCAACAGTTTGTACTGGATTACTGAAAAAGAAACAAGCCATTAGAAATTCCAGCTTTGAAGATGATGAATGCTCTCAACAGATTTTGTTTAAGGTTAGTTTGACTGCTTGTCACGCCAAGGCTTACATCTAGAAAATAAGAGTAACCCTTAGAAAATAAGGCTTGAGTAAAGTGCTTAATATCAGTCAATAAAATAATGTTTAAAACATTTTGGGGTTGCTGGGCGGCTCATTCGGTTAAGGCACCACATTGTGGTACATGGATTAGCCCCTGCGGTCCCGGACTGAATACGGACCATGCCAGTGCTGATTGTGGCTGCAAATATACTGTAGCACCAACTTTCAAATGTAGACATTTCAATGCCTCTATATCTCTGAGGTTGTTCTGGGTTCTAAAACAGATAAATATAACAGATTTGGGAAGATGGCTTTTAGTTTTTACGCTCCATTGTCCTGGAATCAGCTCCAGAAAGATACTAAACTGGATCACTTCATCCCTGTGGCTGATTTAAAAAGTTTACTTCAGATGTTAAAAACTGAGGTCTGCAGCTGTTTTACTTGAGAATGTATAAATGTGTAATTTGTGTTGCACTTTTGTGTTGTATTGAATTACATTGTAATTGCCCCTTGTAAAAGAGATAACCATCTCAATAGGACACCCCTGATTAAATTCAAAAACGTAAAAAAACAAGAACAATGCACCTAATTAACGGCTTAACAACATGCCAATAACATTAAGCATTAAACTTTACTTTTACTTATCATGCATGAGACACTTTAATAGTCAATAAAACTTACGCTTGGAATTTTAGGTAGACTGCAATCAGCAGGTTAACACCTTACAATCCCTCTAAACCTGACAAGCAACTAATGAATACAAATTAACCGCTTGTAAACATTCTGGGATAACATTGTGGTTGGAATAAAAAACCAGCATACACAAGGGTCCCCCAGGATTGAGTTTGAGAACAGCTTCCTTAAGTAACAGCGGTGCCCCAGTGCTCCAGGAAATACGAGTGCTGCTATTCATTCCACATTTGGCCTTAATTAAATTATTGTATGCTCGTTCTATTTTGGGGATTTCGTTTCACACAACTGGCATCCTAAACTTTGGGTTGCATTGCCAAGCGCTTGCGGTTACATTTCAAGTCTGGACTTATGAGCATGAATTAAGGGTAGTGTACAGTCAGAATAGAGATGGATAAAGCATTGCTAATGGACTAGAAGGATTCCAGCTTAACACTGACAACATCTGAGACAAGTTTACTCATCTTTATTCATACTTTATCAAAGTAATCCATTATCGAACAGGGGTTTTCCTCGCTCAAAATGAGGCAGAGGTGGTGCCTTAACCCCTTATGGGTGGATGCGACCTTAACAGCGTTGTATGGGTTAAGTGATCATGTGACTAAATTGCCCACATTTTGTTAGTAATGTGAATGATCCATTTTTAATGAACAGTAAATATCAGAGGACTGGGCTGTCTTTTCACCTGCCTTCTTCATTCTCTCCCTTGCAAAACTGTCATTCTACAAAAAAAAAGAAAAAATTCATGTACAGGCCATATCTGCAAAGTTGACAGTGGTCACATGAACGAAAGATTCCATGTATTCTATTCTGAAAAAATAGCCAAAACACAGGGAAAAATACACTGCAATTTATAAAAGCAGATGGGCTTTAATTAAGATCACAACAAGTGGTGAGCGATGAACCACAACAAAATAATAACTCCTATTTATTTCAGCCAATCGTTTTTTGCAGGCTAATTGCATTGTTTATTGATCAAAATATTTATACTGCAGTTGGTAGCAGTGCATGATCGGAAGAGAAAGTGCTTAATTTTAATGAAAAATTGAAAACAAGATGTTGCACACGAGCCAGCTTGCTCAACATAAGTAAATTAAAATGGAAATTGCTCCTAGGTTTTATAAATATTATTGGTCTTGGAGGAAGTCAAATGTCATTCCTGGAGCAAAGTATTTGTTAAATCAAGAGCAAATCTTCTGGGGATGCTATGTGCGAGCGAGCGAGCAAGAGATCATAAGAGAGCGAGAGAGGCCCCATGTCTTCTGGTCAAATATCCCTCTCTAATCTGTCCAACCTTCCCTCCACAAACATTTTAAGCCCCTAATGGGATTAATTAACTCGACCTGGTGTTAAAATAAAGAGCTAACAAGCATTCTTAGCCTGCCACACACTGGTCTCTATGACTGGGAGCTCAATGGGGCCTTCATTTAACCACACTCGCGTTGAACACCACCAACTAGGCCCAAGTCAACACCAGGAAATAAGCCCCTCAACTCCAACACTACAATGAGACTGCACTCATCACAGGAGAAGAATTGGACTGCAAAGGAGGTCACTAGGCATGGAAGTGGTATTATTGGCCTGCAAACATTATCGCTATGCATGGCAGCTTTCATGCCATCAACATCTCATGATGATTTCTGACAGAAGCACTGTAGCAGAAACGTCCCTTTATTTATTCATTTAAAAGGCAGATCCTCCAGTTATGGGGCTGCTGCAGGGGTTTTCAACCCGTCTTGATCCAGGACTCGCACACCCAATGTAATGCAGCACAATTATGAAATGGATTAAAAAGTTATAATCCAACAAGGGTTTTGGCCAAAGCAAGCCTTCATCAGAACCTTTGACCAGTTCCTTTAAGGTTTCTACTCTTTTTTTTGTACCTTGAGCCGTTGCATTTGTGTGCATTTCTCAGGACATTTGATCCAGGAACCCCCATCATGAGTTTAAAATTGGTTGTGCTGAAAATGTCAGAAGGATCAATATGATTTTCCTTTCAAAATTGAGGTGTAAAAGAGGGGAAAGGCATTTAAAAAGCAGCTAAGGCTGCTCTCCAAATGGCATAATTGAACCTGCGATAATAACGCAGCCTGCCTTGTGTGTGGTAGTTTGTGTAGTGTGCGGGCAGAAGGCAGCATTTGGTACCTATCTGTCGCTCCAGGTCGGCAGCTTCGTCGGGCGTGGCCCTGGGCAGGACTCCAGGGTCGCTGAAGCTGGTCCTGAGCAGCGTCCCCAAAACAAAGAAGAACAGCACCCCCCCAATCACAGGTATGGCCGGCGTGAGGCTGGAGGCCAGGAATGGACAGCTGAAAAAGAGAGAACAGTTTCCCCTTTACCACACACAGCAGTTCCCCACTCACCACACACAGCAGAGTCCCCTTTACCACACACAGCACAATGTCCCCTTTACCACGCACAGTAGTTTACCCTTTACCACACACTGCACAGTTTACCCTTTACCACACACTGCAGTTTACCCTTTACCACACACAGCACAATGTCCCCTTTACCACACACAGCACAGTTTACCCTTTACCACACACAGCACAATGTCCCCTTTACCACACACAGCAGTTTACCCTATACCACACACAGCACAATGTCCCCTTTACCACACACAGCACAGTTTACCCTTTACCACACACAGCACAGTTTACCCTTTACCACACACTGCACAGTTTACCCTTTACCACACACAGCAGTCTCCCATTTACCACACATTGCAGTTTACCCCTTACCACACACAGTACAGTTTACCCTTTACCACACACAGCAGTTTACCCTTTACCACACACTGCAGTCTCCCATTTACCACACACTGCAGTCTCCCATTTAACACACACTGCAGTCTCCCATTTAACACACACTGCAGTCTCCCATTTAACACACACAGCACAGTCTCCCCTTTAACACAGAGCAGTTTAGCCTTTAACACACACATCACAGCTCCTCCTGTCCTGATAAATCCACTATAATGCCAGTAAGATAATGATGTTTAATCCAGGTGTATTAGGATCCTGCAGGTGCTGATGATCATAATCCCATTATTTCTAGCACTGCCGTCTGTGTTCTCTAGAGATTAATTTACAGAAAGCTGGGTGTGGCTTGGCACCTGCTCTTTAAAAGGAAACATTTTTCATACTAAAAACAAGGCACCCCCATC
Organism: Conger conger; assembly: GCF_963514075.1. NCBI lineage: Eukaryota > Metazoa > Chordata > Actinopteri > Anguilliformes > Congridae > Conger > Conger conger. The sequence goes on from NC_083760.1 coordinate 26,181,834, forward strand.
CCCTGACACAGGGCACACCCAAACCTAAGCTTATCACCCAGCTCATCCAAAACCACAGCCCTACAGCTTTAGTCTGCTGGAGGTAGACCTTTCACTGCCCGTGAAGTGTCATTTAAACTCTAATACGAATAAAGCCCTCAAACTTCTGGATTATTAAGACAAAGTACGCTGACTTGACTGCAAGCACGATCAAAGGTCGCAATTAAGCAGACATGCTCGCTAGCCTGCCGCTTTTAGAGGCATTTCACGCGCCGCCGTGCTGAAATACGCAGGAACTCGATCAGGGAGGAGAAGATATTACCGTGTGTGTGGGGGGGGGGGTCCATTACCCCATTACTGTGCGTTTCAGTGAGGCTGGAGGTGTCGGAGAGAATGATTAAATCTATTAACGGTGCACGTTCTACACTGATGTTATCGATCGCACAATAAAGATTTAAAACCATCCTAAAATATGGATGTGAATGAGGCAATGGCCTGCAAGTCTTCTGGAAGGTTCCCAAGAGTGACGCTTGAGCAGTCACCGCTGAAACTTTCCTTCACACTGCGGCGATTATACAAGATTTTCTTTTTTCAATAATTTAATATTCGTTTAATAATTAAAACCACTATTCAAAGTTGTCTACAATTTACTCATCCAAATTCATATTCTGTAGACAGGAGAGTGCATTCCTATCTTTGTTCCGGTACATTGCCTGGCCCGTATGCATGTACATAATAAGCTAATAAACAAACATTGCTGGCAAATGCGTTACAGAGTTTACTCAATATTAAAACAGAATTTTTCCACCGACGGTGATTTTACAATAACACGCTTCAGAGGGAGTGCAATACCGTGTAATTTCTTCCACCAAACACACACACCGGCCCGTGCCCATACATTATCTTTTCTCCCCACTGCGAAACGCTGAATCATATGTAGGTCGGTCCCGTTGCTTCAGTGTTCTCAATCAATTCCAGACAATGTTCCCATTGTGTGGGCTGCCAGCCAAGGCTTCTACCCACCGAAGCTCAGTGTGTGGGATGCCGCGAAATAGAAGGGTGTACTTCATGTGCTCTGCCAGGTGCACGACAGACCTAACGTGACGATGCGGGAGATATCCAAACACATGCGCTCCCAAGCTAAAATACGTAGGACCACACCCAATTGCATCTCCTAATTGCGTTCCAATCAGTAGATGCGTTCCTAAATTATTTTCCCATTAGCACAATATTAATCCCTTATGGGCAGATGTGACCTGCACGTTACATCTCCCTTAACAGACGGATGTGACCTGCACGTTACATCTCCTTTAACAGACGGATGTGACCTGCACATTACATCTACCTTAACAGACGGAATGCGTCCGGCATGTTACATCTCCCTTAACAGACGGATGTGACCTGCACGTTACATCGCCCGTAACATTTATATAGCGCCTTTATCCAAAGCGCTGTACAATGAATGCTTCTCATTCACCCATTCATACATACACACACTCACACACCGACGGCAATTGGCTGCCATGCAAGGCGCCGACCAGCTCGTCAGGACCATTTAGGGTTAGGTGTCTTGCTCAGGGACAGCCCGGGCGGGGGATCAAACTGGCAACCCTCCGACTGCCAGACGACTGCTCTTACTGCCTGAGCCATGTCGCCCCACTGTTGAAATGCATTGTGATTCCTAGGCCTTTCTATGTATTATGTATTTTTAGTGAGGTTCCCTCACTACAAGCACCTGGCTGTCGAGCTGCACGTTCACGCCTGTTTTCCGTTCTGGTTCCTCAGTGGTGGAATGACTTGCCTACCACTGTGAGGACAGCAGAATCCCTCCCCCTATTTCGACTCAGACTAAAAACACACCTGTTCAAACTGTACCTTAGTTCTACCTACCTCCTATCCCTCTTGTCTAACCCAAAAGAAAATATATAGAATTGCACTTATGATGACTATGTTTAGAACAGCACTTCATGTGTATTTTACTAGTTATGGATGTGTTGCTTTAACTTGTAGAAGAACCTATGCACTGGTAAAAGTGTCTGCCAAATGACTAAAATGTAAATGTATTTTCTATAGTGCGGCTCAGTCCATAATGAGTTAAAAGCCAATGCACCTAAAATGGGAGCACTGTAGGGTCTGCCTGCAGTTGGTACTGTCAGGACCCAATTGGATTTTGAGGGGTGCTGCATAGTGGTCTACTAGATCGCCCTAATCCCGTGTGTGACATCCACCCCCAGACTGCTTCCCTCCGCAAGGCAGCCTTCTGGGACGGCTCCCATTCTGGCTCTGCCAAGCAGCTTTGCCAGCCATCTGGCCTATCTTCGGCCATTTTGGCTCCAACGTTGCAACCTGGCAGAGTGGCCGTGGGAGTATCAGATGATGCTGGTAAAGGGTGACCTGCAGAAAATACCCCACTGGCACACATTTCAGCTGCCACACGCACTTCATAGGAACATGCAAGACTCCCTGGAGCAAAAACCAGCACACGGGCGCCCACAGACTGAAATCAGATATCAATGTAAAAAGAGGTCAGCTGGTGAAAAATATAGATAGAATTGACAGCCTGGGCGAAAAGCAGGGAGGCGGTGGCCACGGAGGGACAGCAGAACAAACAAAATGGCAGGCATTACAAAACACCAGCCTCCTGTTGAGCTGACAGATACTATGCATCTTATACCTAACCCTAATCATACACGGATGCCTAACCCTAGTTCTACCTGCATTTAGAGTACAGTGCAAAAGTCAGAAACCACCCTCTCTTATTCATTTTCCAGCGAAGTGCAAGTTTTGTGTTTTTCAGGGTCGGAAAGTAATGCGGCAAACATATTTGACAATTACACAAAAACTTTCACAAATGTGTACAATATCAAATCTTCTAGCATTTACTGTGTCTACCCTTTATGACCGCTTCCATTTTTTGGGTGACCTGCTTTGAATTCTTTGAAGAAATCAGCAGGGATATTTTTCAATGCTTCTTGTAAACACCTCCAAAGTTCAGTCTTTGAAATTGCCGGTGATCTTTCGATCTAATACTCCCAAACACAATGATGTTGAGGTCTGGACTGAGGGGTGGGTAGACCATTGTTCTGAGAACACCAGCACCTTGATCTACTTAGCAGAGTGCTTGGGACCATTATCGTGTTGTATTTGCTCCCAATAAATCGTTGTCCAGAGGGTATTGCATGATCTGTTCAGATTTTTTGTATTTATCAGGATTCACGATGCCTTCAACCAAAACCAAATCTCCAAATCCAGATGTTTTTATACATCCTCAAACTTGCACTGATCCTCCACCAGGCTTCACTGATGGTTGTAGACATGGTTCTGAGAGTTCTAATGTGTACCATTTCAAATTTTCTTCTCCTTTTTTTAATTAAGTGGCTTTTTGACAGCTACACAGCCTTTTACTGCACATCCTTTCACAACTCAATAGCTTTATTCTCACAGTGGAAAGATTGACAAAAACATATGTGGCTTTCTTCAGATTTGAAAAAAAGAGCAAGGGCTTGATTATTTTTCCTATATCTCAAAAGATTCAATATTTTAGCATGGTCTTTGTGATGGTGATAGTTTCAGAGGTCAGAACTCTTGCACGGTTGTTAGGAGTGCAATTTTCTCTGTATCTTGCAATAATCTAGTTTTGGAAACTTCCTTTGACTTTCACCTTCCTTATGCAGTTGAATTATCCTGTATCTAGTCTCATCAGAAATATCTCCTTGAGCAATTTTACACTTCTTATTCTTTAATTTAAGTTTGAAAAGAAAAAAACAAAAAAATCGGAACAATATTCAAACTTTTTTGACATTAATTTTTTCTCTTGGCAGCCCTACTTTACAATGAGTAGGGCTCCCACTGCAAGCAACATGTATAATGCATTGTGGGCCTGTCACCATTAGCAACCATTTCTGTGCAGAAAAGAGACACTATTCATTTTGAAAACCCAACTGTGGACGTGGAAAGAAAGCTCTGGTGTGAAAATACACAAGTTTGACATATTTATTCATTTTATGGAATATATACTTTAAGATGTGTTAATTCGTTTTGAATAATTTACTGAATTGAGGAAAAAGTTCATTTTGATTTCAGCTTTAAAGCAATGCAACAGTAGTCTTATATTGTACAAGTTCAGGACAGAGAAGTCCTGAGAGATTTTGGGAGGCCCTCGACTGGCAGCAGCTGCTCCCCTGCTGCAAACGACCCTCCCAAAGCACTGCAAGGCTCCCGTTGCCACGGAGATGCAAGCCGCCCAGAACCCTGTATGTGCTTCAGAAGAAATGTGGTTGCCGTGGTAACAGGCACGCATGTGTACAAAGCACTGCTGGCAAAAGAGGCAGGGACAGAGAGTGCATGTGTACATTTCCCTGAACCCCAAACCCCCAACAGCAGCCCTAAAACCCCTCATCCTCTCTTTTCCTTCCTTAAGTCTGATTCTGGCTTCATCCGGAAGCTTCCATACGGAAAGGCCGTACCCTGGTTCCGGAGACTGCGGTACTGGAGGGACCGCGAGCCACCAAATAATTGTAACCGCACGCTGTGCATTGTATTGTCTCTGTAGCGTATGCCGCTGTCCGGAACGGACAGAAACGATCGGAGCTATGAATGCAACCACTGTACAGAGTCTCTGGGCAGTACCGCATGGTCCCTTCATACAGAGGCTGCCAGATCAAGCATGAATCAGGCTTTACCCCAACTCTAGAAACAGGACCTGCAACTAGTAGCTACACTGCAAAAAAAATAAAAATAATAAGACTGTCTGAACAAGTATCTTAGTCTTATATTTACACTTAAAATCTTATTTCTATTACTTTTTTGCTAAATGAGGCAAAAATAAAACTGCAAATGGGGTGAGAAAGTTTGACTCATTTCAAGATTTGCCAATGGGGTGAGAATTTCACTTGTCAAGCAAACCGTAACTTCAAACAAGCTAAGCTTTCTGCTTGAGAAAAAAACATAATGCAAAATTGACAAAAAATGCCTGTTAAGCATTTTTTGCAGTGGACTCCAAATTGGGAGGCAAAAATGTTAAGGTGAGTGCTATTCTGTGATGGATGGGAATTAAACCACATTGAAAACTTGGTTTCAGAAACAGCACAGGGTTCGGTATCTAATTCTATGCAATTTTCTGTGTCCTTTTATTTTTTGTGTCCTTTTATCCCTATAAAAGTATTACCAGGTCAGTGTTGTAAATAAGAATCTGTTCTCGACCACTTAATAAATAAATATGGAACTACACACAATGAGCAAGATCCTCATATTAAGCCTACCTGAACTCCCAGACACTGCTGACACAACCCCCACACCAAACCAGCATCAGCTGGTAACCTTACAGATAACAGTATATGGTTAAGTGTTACTAATTAACAGCCATGGACAGTGAACCCATTAGCAATTAGTAACAAGTTACTATTTAACGAGTGACCTGCTCTCTAAACTCTGACTGGGTCTGGTTTGTGTAAACAACCTGGTGAAAGGGGCGCACACCCTTCCATGCATGTAGTTATATATATATATATATATACATATACATATACATATACATACACACACACACACACACACACACACACGTTTAACAGAATATTGTCATTCATCACAAACAGCACCACTTGCACCATTGTCCCCGCATCCCTGCAACCTTGTTAACTTACAATAGTGTTCCCAATTCAGGCCTCACTATATGACGCCAATACGAAGACACAGAGAGACAGCTTAGTCTGGAACATTGGAGTCGGTTTGCTTTCTTACTTATCATTCTTTTCAGAAAGGTGTCTGACAGCGCAGACCATTTTCTTTTTAAGTATATATACGAGTGCTGTTGCCATATTCTTTGTGCGGAATGTTTTTCCTTTTTCTGCAGACGGCTAGTCTGGACTAATTTGACTGTTGGGATTCCCACCAAGTTTTTCTTTATGAACAAATGATAACTGGCAACTTATTTTTAGACCTCTGCAAGTAGACATTAAGGATTACAAATGAACATTGGACTTAATCTTTTGCCCAATAAGGAGTGAACTATATAAATGAAGGGTTTGCTTCACACTGGACTTCGGAGGGCCCTTTCCGTTCCTGTTCAGGGACAGGCTGGTATTCCAGACCCTCGCTCTGCAGGAAGTGGCGCTCCGCTGCGCCAAGCCGTGGGAAACCATTTGTAGCGTATAGGAATTTGGGGAGAGATGCTGGGGGGGGGGTTAGAGAAGTGGGCATAGGGTGGGCCAGGCAATTACACTTGACTCTCAGGAGTTAGTGTGAGTGATTGTGTGTGTGATTGTGTGTGTGTGTGTGTGTGTGTGCATAGGGGAGTTACAGTAAGGGAGAAAGTGGAGCAGCTCAGTGCCTTTATGCAGTGCCAGTAAGGGTTCAATACTCTTCACACTTCCAAGACTCTCTTAGGGCTCAAATCAGAGTTTGGGTTTCCTCATGGGACTGTCTGAGCCTCTCCAGTTTCCAACACCGATTCAGACACCCCCCTTTCAACACGCCAGCGAGCCCGCAATCCTTACTGAACCCTGTGTGAATGAGCACCAGGTCAGATGCAATCTAACCCCAATGCGTCATTCCTGGACTGCGTGGAAAACATGACTTTTTACTTTTACTCTATTAGCTAAGTGAAAAACATTACTTTGCAAAAATGTACTGCACTTTACCACACTTGCACAAAGAACATGACCGTTACCCCTTTCTGGTCACTGAAAATATGGGAAGAGTGAATGTGAACAGGAAATGGGCCCTGGAGATGGCAGGATTTCCCTCCCCGCCCCGATAAACAAACAGGCCGGATTCGCAATCCCACAGTCCCCTGGGCCTCACCATCAGGCCGGACTCACAACCCTGCCGCCCCACAAAATACATGAACAACTGAGATACACAGCCTTCCCCAAGTCTGCCCATCCAGTATGGGTACAGTCTAATTCCATATGCCACACAGACAAATTTAACTTTCAAATCACTGCCAGAACTGAGGTATTATAAGCTGACTTAACTGTTTATGGAAGCCCAACACCAACATGCAGGAATCCTGCCAAGCAACAGCGAAAGGACAGACTCTCTCCCCACCAGAAAGCTCTGCAGACATGCACATTAAACCATAATGTTTTCATTAGGAAGCTATCCATTTCAAACAGGAAGTCGGGGTAAGCAATAAAACAGTCTTAGGATGTATTTATTTATTGCTTTAAATTGGTCTGATGACAATTATGAGAATCTGACTCTCCTTAAGCGAAGGCGACTGACTTTACACACACAGCACAGTGGACCAAGGCGATTTCTCAGACATGTTGCCACATAAGGAGATTGAAGAACAATAGGACGCAACCCAACCCAAATGTTCAAGGCTAAGCCCCCACTGCTGAAGGACAAAAGGGCAGCCAAGGGGCTTCTAAGAAAAACTACACCCTGGGAAAGCACATGGTTGTCAACCAATTCCACAGCGTTAATAAGTCTCATAATCTCATAAGGGCCACTGCCTTGGCGTCGGACATGCTGACCTAAACTCCAACCTTACATATCAAACAATAACTAAGGTAATTGACTGATTTCCTTCAACAATGCAAGATATTTTACATGATAGATTTACAAAAAAACTGCTCCAACCTGTAGCATAAGGAAGGATTTCTAAAGGTTCAATGAGAGAGAGAAAGTCGCAGACTCTCGTAAAAAGGTTCAGGTCAGAAAGGTCTCCACCCAATGAAGTGAGAGAAACACTATCCACCAAATGACTTCAACTCCTGCTGGTTCAAGTGCACTACAGTAGTCCACACGTTTCCACTGCAGTGCGTGGATGCGGGTGGGGTCACAGTTCACCAAAAGAGCGTTGCACACTTGACGTGGCCCCTGTCTGACAGTGCTGCTCCAAGTTCAAAATGGCGCAAGGCTAAAACGTCCTCCTGTCACCTGAGTCCAGGTGCTGCCTCTCTCACCTGCGGTCCACTCTTCCACGCCGCTCATTGACAGGGTGTGAAAGGTAAACGCATGTCAGTTACAGGCCAATAAAACGCTTAACGAGCAGCACGCTCTCACTCTTGCTCGTTGGTATTTAGGGCAGAGTACCTCCCAGGGAGCGCCTGTGTGCCGAGCGGCGGTGTATCTGACATAGAATAAACACGCCGGCCGACCGCCATTTAAGTTTTCTATTTGTTTAGACAGCCTAAAATTGGGTTGTGAAACCAAACAGGGTTGTGTAAATGACCGGAGATCGGAACTGTACACTTGGGAAACCGAGCAAGATCAAAACGTGAGCCGCTGAGTTTTAGCCAATGTTGCATTCTTTCAAGGAAGGTGTGCTTAAAATAGCGCTTTCTTATTGAATTTATTGTAGTATTCAAGGTATTCTAGCTGCCAACCGTGGTATGCTAGTTGGTAAGTTGATGTATTCTTCTAGGGTTCAAGTTGTATCTATGTGATCATACTGGGAGTCGGAACTGTACCTTCCCCCAAGTGTCTTCAATGCACTTGTCCCTGGGTCTGATATGCACTTTATTGTACATCGCACTGGATAAGAATGTCTGCTAAATTACGATAATGTACTGTAATGTAATGTGTACAGTGTAAGGGTGCCTCTAATATGATAGACATGCTGTAGACCAGGACCAATGGAAAAAGGAACAGACGTGCTCTGACAAAAACATGGTCCACTTAACCTCACCGGTTCCTGGAATTCTGAGAAAACCCATTGTGTAGTTAATTGAAATGGGCAAATGTGAGATGAAAACCTAAAACTTGCTGTGCTGTTGAAAGCATTTTTAAAAAACCCACACTAAATTTGTGTAACACAGTGAACAGGTACAGACCTATGTACATTAGCTATGTAAAACAAATCAAAACCAGTAACAAAGGCTTAACTGTTGTTGTTTTTTTTAAACAAAAATGTCCACTTTCATGCAAGGGACAAGCTACACTTCCTAAAACGCACACCGTGTAATACCGCAAGTTGCGCAACCGGTGAACGCAGAAACCAGGCCAAATTCAGGAAGACGTGGCCACAGATTTGTCATAACTTTTTCCAGAAATTTTCCAGAAACTGACACTTCCATTTTAACTGTCAATTCCAGTGCAAAGTTACCGCATTGCCGTAACATTGCTATTCCGCTGTGCATTCAGGTTAGCGAGAAAATGTACCGCTATGGCAATCCAGGGAAGTGAACCGGATGGGGGGAGGGTTGTGCATGTGAGTATGAGAGGGAAGGACCAAAAAAGGAAGGGAAATGTGACAAAAGACAAGAATGAGTAAGAGGAAAGTACAAAGAGAAGAAGATACAATGAGGCATGTTGGTTGGCTGGTTCCAAAATGGTGGTGGGGCTACATTTAATCTGCAAGAAGCCTTCCCCCTCAGTGTGCTCTCTGTACATGTGTATGCGTGTGTGCGAGTGTATTCTGAGATATGTGCGTCAGACAGCGGTCCAGCTGCATTAAATCCTTCAGGCTGAATTCATTAATTGTGACGCGGTAAAGTGCTCAAGCTAAAAGCATCAGAGATTGGTTTAATATGCGAGCAGAGTCTAGGTCAAGTATGCGGCACGGATATACACACACTAAAGGCAGTCGGAAATGCATTCCCAACCTCTAACCTTCCCTGTGTTACCCACGATCCCTGACGTGGGTGTGTAGTGGAGTCCAAGGAAAATGTCAGCGTTGTTATGAATGCATAAAATGCATCATTTTAAAATGAACAAAATTACCATAGAGATAGACAGCAGCATTAAATCAGAGGCACTGAAGTGAGCACACCACCTAAACAATGAATATCCAAAATGTGAATACTGCGGTCTTTTTAGTGCGGGAGGGAATGACCACTGTTATGTGTGGGAAGAGCGTATCATTGTTCAGTGTGGGAGGACTGGACCTGTACAGAGTATCCTGAGAAGTGCATTAACCTTTCTTGTAGACTTCACTGACTGTGATTTCAACAGCAGGGAGGCTCTAATGCATGGCTAGTCAAATCTGGCCCTCAAGGTCAATGGTGCTGCTGGAGTCCATAGTCCAATAATGTCACTGACTGGCCAGAGATTACACTCAGCTGGTGCATTAGGTTCAAATCATGGAGAGGAATGAAGTAGTACTACTACAGAAGTACTATTAACCCCAAGGGGCAGATTTGAGTATCTATGCTATTTATGCCTTAAGGGATGGAGTCTCAGTAAACAACCTTAGAGAGGTGTCACACAGGGGGTAGCAGGTCCAGAGGTCCAGCAAGATGCTGACCAGAGGGGTTACTGGTTGAAATGACTGAATGAAAAGGATAAACAGAGTGCTTCAGTTAAGGCGGGCAGTCTGTTAGCCAGGAGGTTACAGCCACTGATGAAGCAAAACCAGTCCAGGCCTCGTGTATGCCGTTAAGAGTCATAAGGTTGCTTGTAGACAAACAGTTACAAGTTATCATGACTGTGCAGAAACAAGAAAAACAAACAAAAACAGTGGTGTTGCTTTTCAGTTGTGTTCTATGTCAATCGACCCATCTCTTATAAACTTTTGTGACAACAATAAGCTCCCACTGGGTCACAGGATAACTTAATTTCATTCCTTCTGACAGACTTTGGATTCTCTCCAACTCGCACATCCGCAGGTCGAGACCTTATGCCAACAGTCACTTGTGATGTGGGTGACGCAAGGCGCTACCTACGTCATCCACTTATCTGCTCCTAAATATCTTCTCACTAATTGCAAAGAATGATAAGTAGGCAACTTTTCTTTTTGCTGGCGGCTGATCAGTTCGTAGCCTCGTAGCTGCTACGAGGAAGCAGCAGCACCATATGAAGGCAATCGCGGTGCCTATGAACACCAAGGAAGAGGCGCTAGCTGGTAAGGTTGATGCTGTGAGGCAGATCCTGCAACAGCCAGCACTCCTGGTAGCTTCTTCTACCGTGTTGAGGAATAGCGTGTTGAGGAATACCTTCTCCTACCGTGTTGAGCAGCCTCCTACAGCAGGTTTTATGACCAGGAAGGGATAGATGATGAAACTCTCTGTGTGGAATACAAAATCCCTGGGGACAGGCACTTTATTTGTTTTTATATATACGGCATAGTGGAAAGCTACGCTCAGTTTGCCGGTAGTTCAAATTCGCGTGTCAACAAATAAACGCGGAGTCCTCAGTGAACCTTAAGAAACAGCAGACAATAAGTCATGAGTGAACCAACAGCTACAGTTTTAAAACACACAGAAATTATTTGATAACTATAATAACTGCAGCATTCAATTCCCTGTGGCGTTTGCATTCTTGACCCCCTGAAATAGCCAAAGACTGCTTGCTAGGACTAGCCCGATGGAAGTTCTTAAGCAGAAAGAATCTTTCTTTCAATTATCAGAGCAATTTGTGTGTTTTGACACTGGTGGTGAAATTATTTACTATTTATTATTTATTATTTACTTAAACTGAGCTTATCATTTCACCTCCAGAAAAAAGGAATCGGTTATCAGTTAGCATTTTTTGCTAAACGAGTACAACTCAGTTTCCATTAACCTGTTAAACGATTAACTATTCACGGCCCTAGTGATAATGTGTCAAATAATCACAATTTGATGCTGTGATGATATTTGTGAAGTCCACCGAGTTATCCTTGCCCATTTTGAACAGGCCATTGGTTATTTACTATTGGCTTGCTTGATTTCTTTATTCAGCCCGGGCCTCTCTGTGCGGAGTTTGCATGTTCTCCCCGTGTCTGTGTGGGTTTCCTCCGGGTACTCCGGTTTCCTCCCACAGTCCAAAGACATGCATGTTAGGCTGATTGGAGAGTCTAAATTGCCCGTAGGTATGAGTGTGTGAGTGAATGGTGTGTGTGCCCTGCGATGGACTGGCGACCTGTCCAGGGTGTATTCCTGCCTTCCGCCCAATGTATGCTGGGATAGGCTCCAGCCCCCCTGCGACCCTGTTCAGGATAAGCGGGTTCAGATAATGGATGGATGGATGGATGGATGGATTTCTTTATTTACAGTATTTAGGTATTTAGAACTTCTGGCATTACAATGTCTGGAATAGCGGCATTTCGAACCTCATAGTCTAAAGCAAGAATATACACTTCAAATAACTCAGAAGCAGCATGAACAACACTTATTTTTCCAGAGGCTGCACTTATGAGCAGATTCATTTTACAGCATGTAATAATAATTACAAACATAACTCTCACTTTGTATTTGTACTGGAACTTTCCTTTAGCCCAGAAGATTGCATTGTGCCATCGGAAAGTGTATGAGTCAACTGAAAA